>NW_015174878.1:287477-392477 GCF_001447785.1 Gekko japonicus | reverse complement strand
GAGGAAGAGATTCTTCTTCGAGCTCAGTTTCCGGGCTTCCCAGTAGCATGTAGGTGGCCACTGTCGGGAACAGGATGCCAGGCAAGATGAAAGCTCAGTCCGATCTACCTCTTCCTAACATAATCTTACAAAACAAGAATCAACTTGTTTTTAGGTGGCATACCACACCCAACATGGATCTCTGAGGCCACGTAACATTATGTAGGACTGCAACAGGCTGGAAGCAAGTGCCGCTTATCTTTTGGTCAGATGAAATTATACGGCGCAGATTTGAGTCTGGGAGTAAACACATGGGCAATTGTCAGCTATGCTGCCATGGGGGTTGGGGAATTCATTCTGTGTCTTGTTAAGTGCTATTGCATTCCTATCCCTGCTGTTATGCCTTTGCTGAAACGCTTATCTCTACAGATGTGCAGGAGGAGGTTGTGTTGTCTGGAGAGCTCCTATGTACCGTGAGAGACTCCGAGTTCTCAGCTTTAGCCACCTAACGGTTGCCTGACTTATCCCGCGCGCGGGAGGGTGCCTAATTGGGCAATGCCATGGGGGGTGCATATGAATACCCTATATCCTATTATGCTCTACTGGCTGTGGCCATTCTTAACAGTGCCTCTGTTACTGCATCTATAGCTTTGCAATAAAAGTATAACCGTTCCTGAATGCGTGTACTTTGTTGTTAGCTGTGGGTTCTGACAGCAATGTTCTCTCTAAGATGAGTTTTTTAGCCTCTGACTCACACATTTTTGTCTTCGCTCAGGAAGGAGGGATCCAGAGCAAACTGATTTATGCAGCAGCCAAGTTGCTCACTCACAATGTTAAAGCCGGTAGCTCACAAAGTAGAAGTTTTGCTCACAAGACTCCACAGCTTTTAGGGAGCATTGCACATGGGTGTTATTGTCATAAGCCTACCAAAAATGGTAGCAAAGGTGCTAAGAGGAGATAAGATGACCCAGGGAGCAATGCTTCCTCTAAGCTGTGGAGTCTTGTGAGTAAAAATGCTACTTTGTGAGCTACTGGCATTGAAGTTGTGAGCGAGCGATTGGGCTACTGCATAAATCAGTTTGCTCCGGAGCCCTCCTTTCTGAGCGAAGACAAAAATGTGTGAGCTGGAGGCTAAAAAACTGTGAGCTAGCTCACATTAACTCAGCTTAGAGGGAACACTGGTCACAAACATGTGGAATTCACTGCTGCAGGAAATTCGACTTTGTGAGCTACTGGCATTAAAGTTGTGAGTGAGCGGATTTGCTGCTTCATAACTCAGTTTGCTCTGGAGCCCTCCTTCCTGAGCAAAGACAAAAATGTGTGAGTCAGAGGCTAAAAAAGCCTTGAGGTAGCTCACACTAACTTAGCTTAGAGGGAACACTGCTAGTCACTAACTGTGTGTGTGAGAGAGAGTGTGCATGCACACCTAGAAATCATGGTAACCTCTGGTGACTGACCCCTGCTGGGGGCCTGGAGGATATTCAGAGAGGTGTCTGAATAAAGCTTGCCCCTGTCCTCCCGACTGCTGGTATTCCAAGGAGGTCTCCCATTCAAGTACCTGCCAGGGTCGACCCTGGTTAGTTTCCGAGATCTGATGAGATCCAGCTTGCCTGGACTATCCAGGTCAGTTCCTCGGCATGCCGTTGTTTAAATAGACAATAAAAATCAACTGCAAACCACGTAAATCATTTCTAAGTATCTGCCACGTTGTAATAAAACCCAACGTTTTTATGATCACATAAATAGTCCCCTGGGACAGCAAGGGCTGCCGATCTGTTTGAATCTGCAGCATCTCTACGCTTGCACAGTTTTGCAAGAACCTGATTCACACCTGTTTGGCAGGCATTTGACACTTTTTGGCATGAGCCGAAGAGGCTTGGCGCTCAGCTCGCATCTGACTGACACCTTCGAACATGGAATGCTGGATTGTCGTGCACATTTGTGCCAAAATTACAGCATCCCGAGGTGCATGGGCCAAACAAACAAATGAGATACTTCTGTGCACAATAGCTGGGATCATATATATTTCCCCACCACCACCTTGTTCTCTCTAATACCAAGTTAATGATTGCGTGCCTGTCAGGAAAGCAGTGAAACGGAGCCCCCTTCAGGCTGAAGTTTAAAGTTGCAATAGGAAACCGCAAAGAGAAATGAAAGAGAAATTCTTTTGAAAGAGAAAAGAAGAAGAGGAATCAATGGCTATACGAAAAAAAGGTGAATCTCGGGGAAATAAATTCCATTCCTTCCCTTTTTACCCGAAGTTCTGATCCCATTTATCCTTCTGAATATTCTGGTCCCAATTTGGATAACCCCTCAGCTATCAAGTCCCTCTGAATTGGTTTGCTCAAGTTTAACCAAGTGTTTGGGAGGGGCGGAGTTAAAAATGAACTTTCAATAGGGATTTGAGAAAGCAAAACATGGAAAGGGGTTGACGTTTACTTCCATTGCTCCCTGTTTAGCTGAAAGCTTAGATTTCCAGCCTCAAGCTCCTATCTCTTACAAAACTGTTTCAGAACTGAAAGATCTCTTCAGTTATACTCAGTGAAACATTTCCGGAAACTGCTTCATATACAGAAAAGACTTTGATGTCTTTATAGCCAGGAATATAAGAAAGACTTTGATGTCTGTATAAAAGATTTGGATTGTGTAAGGTATCCAGTTCCGACCGCGTGGCCAGCTTGGGCTCCACGCGGTCAAGCACAAACGTCGAGCTTCGCTCAGAGAAACAATCGACTATGCGGAACCTAGCCCGCGCCTATCCAAGGGCTAGGCTACCGACCGAGAGCCTAGGGAACTCTCGCCCACTGTAAATAACCTATTGGGAAGTGGGGGAGTGTTCTGGGGGGTGGTTTTCACGGGGGATGTAAGCTGGCCTGCGAGCCGGCTTAGGTTGTCTTGTTCTACACGAAATAAAGTACGCTAGCTGAAATCACTCGTCCGTCTGCGTACTTTTCAGATTGTCTTCACTGTCAAGTTTTCCAGCCAATTGCAATAAGAGATACTTGTGTATAAACCACTAAGTGGTATATTAGGATACTGGATTCAGCTGGGAAGACCAGAGGATGGGAAAAAAGAAGAGGACAGCAAGTCTAGTGGCGAGCTGGACTCGGGTTCTTCCAGAGAGGACTCTCTAACAGAGCAAGGGGCAGCCACTCCAAAAAGTCCTTATAAGCTGCGGAAAAGATGAGGAAAGGAGAAGTGAAGGCTGAAGGACTCTGAATTTTGCCTTTGAGAACTCTGAAAGGGGATGATTGGGGGGTACTGTTTCTAGACAGTTAAATTTAAGAGTTAAAGAAAAAGAAAGTAATACAAATGTTTGACTCAGTTTATAATAATCTAAGTGAAGTGAAGATTTGCTGTAACTAAGCTAGTGAAGATCTCCTCTCTTGGGTTTTTAGTTAGTAGTGGGTTCTTTTGCTTTATCCTATATATGTAGACCCCCCTTCCTTTTTTTCTGTAGTAGTTTTGTAGTTTATTAAAAAATAATAAGAAATCCCCTCCGGGGGCTCAAAAAAAAAAAAAAAAAGGATACTGGATTGATGGATGTATTGTTCACTTTACATTAATGTATATAACCCACCACATGGGCTGTTATAAGATGTGACTGACTGTAGGACTTTTTACCTTTCAAAGTTCTTTGTGCATTTGTAAAGTTGATTGATGGATCGTTTGCCTTTAAAATTGTGTGTGTCTGTGTGTGTCTCTGTGTGTGTTAGTATCTGTAAAGATTAATAGACTGATAATTTGGGGGGGGATCTTTATTATTGGATAAGTATGATAATATCCTGTTCACACTGGAAATAATTCTTATCCAAATTTAGATTTACAAGATCTGAAAGAAAATGTGAGGGTGGTTGCTTGTTTTGTCTCTGCTCTATATAGGATCTGACCTCTTCATGCAGAATGTTAGGGTAAAAAGAGGAGATATCTAACATAAGCTCAGCACTTCAAGGGATAGTCATGTTCTCAGTCCTTTGAGTAAACTCTTTAGTGTCCTTTACGTATGAGGGAATCTTGTGGACAAAAAGTCAGAGAAAAGAATCCACATATTTGGATAATGGCTCTGAAAAGGAATTACAACTCCAAATTATTGGGCAACCAGGGGGTTTATGCACCTTTGGCAAAATGTTAAAAAATACTAGATATCTTGAGAGAGAATCTTCTATATATCCCATAGTCATAAGAACATAAGAGACGCCAATGTTGGATCAGGCCAAAGGCCCATCCAGTCCAACACTCTGTGTCACACAGTGGCCAGAAATACCAGTGCCATCAGGAGGTCCAGCAGTGGGGCCAGGACATTAGAAGCCCTCCCACTGTTGACCCCCCCCCAAGCACCAAGAAGACAGAGCATCACTTGCCCCAGAGCCCCTAGCTATACCTTGTGGCTAATAGCCACTGATGGACCTCTGCTCCATATGCTTATCTAATTCCCTTTTGAAGCCGTCCATGCTTGTAGCACCCACCACTTCCTGTGGCAGTGAATTCCATGTGTTAATCACTCTTTGGGTGAAGAAGTACTTCCTTTTATCCGTTCTAACCCGACCGCTCTGCAGTTTCATGGAGTGCCCACGAGTTCTTGTATTGTGAGAAAGGGAGAAAAGTACCTCTTTCTTTACCTGCTCTTTCCCATGCATAATCTTATAAACCTCGATCATGTCACCCCTCAGTCGTCTTTTCTCCAAGCTAAAGAGCCCTAAGCGCTTTAACCTTTCCTCATAGGGAAAGTGTTCCAACCCTTTTATCATTCGAGTTGCCCTTTTCTGCACTTTTTCCAAAGCTATAATATCCTTTTTAAGGTGTGGTGACCAGAACTGCACACAGTCTGTGCTTCTCTAATCACTATTTTAATTAAGGCCAAAGTATGTTCCATGGAGTCATGGGGGATAGTAGCTAAAAAGTCATAAGAACATAAGAGAAGCCAATGGTGGGTCAGGCCAGTGGCCCATCTAGTCCAACACTCTGTCACACAGTGGCCAAAAAAACCAGGGGCCATCAGGAGGTCCACCAGTGGGGCCAGGACATTAGAAGCCCTCCCACTGTTGACCCCCCCAAGCACCAAGAAGACAGAGCATCACTTGCCCCAGAGCCCCTAGCTATACCTTGTGGCTAATAGCCACTGATGGACCTCTGCTCCATATGCTTATCTAATTCCCTTTTGAAGCCGTCCATGCTTGTAGCACCCACCACTTCCTGTGGCAGTGAATTCCAAGTGTTAATCACTCTTTGGGTCATGCATTTCCCCAGCTAAGCTCACTGTTGGGTGAGGGGGGGCTGTGATCTCAAGGTGTGGTTGATGCTCTCCATGGTCCTACCACCCCAAATTCTTGAACGGTTGGCTCACTGATGTCTTCCTACAATCCTGCTCGTTAGTACTCTGACAACAGGTAGCCTGCTGCATCCAGGTGTTGTCCACTGAAATGACTATGAGTGCAAGATTTGGTCTCTTCCCTGTTGCCAGCTTCAGTTAGGTGTTGACTACAGGCCAAATCCAGGCATCTACACAGCATATTTTCTTTGGGAGGGACATTGGCTGGGCAGTAGAGCATCTGCTTTATACCCAGAAGGTCCCAGGTTCAACCCCCCAGCATCTCCAGTTAAGAGGATCAGGGAGTAGGTGATCAGGTGAAGAACCTTTGCCTGAGAACTTGGAAAGCCACTGCCTGTAATATACGAGGCTGACTTTGATAGACCAAGTGCCAGTCTCCATGGATGGCAGCTTCAGGTAAGCTCACACACTCTCTTCTTCTTCTTCTTCTTCTTCTTCTTCTTCTTCTTCTTCTTCTTCTTCTTCTTCTTCTTCTTCTTCTTCTTCTTCTTCTTCTTCTTCTTCTATGTCCAATCGTGTAGTTGCCTCAAAATATACTGGGAGTACCGCCCCACCCTTATCAGCTCCTTTTATGATGATATCTTCATCATTAGCCACATCTGACAACACCTCACATTCTGGCTTAGTCAAACTGAATTTAATCTTTCTCATGCAGCTTTTATGTCTTGAAATCTCTCCAGGAGAGAGATTGACTAATGACTACATTTTAGTAAGAGAGACTAAAAGACAGGTTAAGGAGAATTTTCTTTTTTCACTCCTGAGAGCCAGTTTGGTGTCGTGATTAAGTGTGCGGACTCTAATCTGGGAGAACCGGGTTTGATTCCCCACTCTACCACTTGCACCTGCTGATGTGACCTTGGGTCATTCACAAGCTCTGGCACAGCTGTTCCTGAAAGAGCAGTTTGTGTCAGAGCTCTCTCAGCCCCACCCACCTCACAGGGTGTCTGTTGTGGGGAGGGGAAGGGAAAGGAGTTTGTAAGCCGCTCTGAGACTCCAAGTGAAGGGCGGGGTATAAATCCAATTTCTTCTTCTTCTTCTTCTTCTTCTTCTTCTTCTTCTTCTTCTTCTTCTTCTTCTTCTTCTTCTTCTTCTTCTTCTTCTTCTTCTTCTTCTTCTTCCTGTCCATCCCGCAGAGGCAGGAGGAAAACTTAGTCATTAATCTTTCCTCTAGGATATTAACACAGAAAGAACAAGACAGCAAGAGCCTACAATGCACTTAAGCAGGCCTTGCGACCCACTTGTGGGTCAATGAAATTAAGAAGCAGTAGGCTTGGAAGAGTCAAAAGGAAGTACTTCTTCACCCAAAGAGTCACAAAAACATGTGGAATTCACTGCTGCAGGAAGTGGTGGCAGCTACAAGCATAGACAGCTTCAAGTGGGGATTGGATAAAGATATGGAGCAGAGGTCCATCAGTGGCTATTAGCCTCAAGGTATAGGTGGAACACTCTGTCTGGGGTAGGAATGCTCTGTATTCTTGGTGCTTGGGAGGCCACAGTGGGAGGGCTTATGGAGTCTTGGCGTTGCTGGTGGACCTTCTGATGGCACCTGGGTTTTGGACATAGTGGGACACAGCGTGCTGGACTGGTCGGGCCATTGGCCTGATCCAACATGGTTTCTCTTATGTTCTTAACCCACAGGTTGGGAAACACTGATGTAAGGAACAGACTTAAAGATTCCCCTTTTGCTTGTGCTTTGGGTAATCATGAATAGAGCAACCTTCTGGTAGTTCTATACTTCAGGAACTTTTCCTTCCCCAGGGGACTAATGGGTTAGGGTTATATTGCTCTTGGAATACTGAGAGCAGTTTAAATAATGTTAAGGAAGGAGGGAATTGGCCTGCTCTAACCCCAAAGATCATGTAAGATTAGTGTTCAGGGATTCTTCTGCTGTTTAAGAACATAAGAACGTAAGAGAAGCCAATGTTGGGTCAGGCCAATGCCCCATCCAGCCCAGCACTCTGTCACACAGTGCCCAAAAATACCAGGTACCATCAGGAGGTCCAGCAGTGGGGCCAAGACACTAGAATCCCTCCCACTGTCACCCCCCCCCAAGCACCAAGAATACAAAGCATCACTTGCCCCAGACCGAGAGTTCCTATAAGAAGATAAGAGAAGCCAATGTTGGGTCAGGCCAAAGGCCCATCCAGTCCAACACTTCTGTGTCACACAGTGGCCAAAAATACCAGGTGCCATCAGGAGGTCCACCAGTGAGGCCAAGACACTAGAAGCCCTCCCACTGTCACCCTCCCCCCCAAACACCAAGAATACAAAGCATCACTTGCCCCAGACTGAGAGTTCCTATAAGAACATAAGAGAAGCCAATGTTGGGTCAGGCCAAAGGCCCATCCAGTCCAACACTTCTGTGTCACACAGTGGCCAAAAATACCAGGTGCCATCAGGAGGTCCACCAGTGAGGCCAAGACACTAGAAGCCCTCCCACAGCCAGTTTGGTGTAGTGGTTAAGTGTGCAGACTCTAATCTGGGAGAACCGGGTTTGATTCCCCACTCCTCCACTTGCACCTGGCTGGATGACCCTGGGCAAGGTGTAGCTCTGATGAGAGCTGTTCTTGAAAAACAGCAGTTTCTGTCAGAGCTCTCTCAGTCCCACCTACCTCACAGGGTGTCTGTTGTGGGGAGGGGAAGGGAAAGGAGTTTGTAAGCCACTGTGAGACTCCCTTGGGTAGTAAAGGGTGGGGTATAAATCCTATCTCTTCTCTTCTACTTCTTCTTCTTCCCCAGCCCTTCATTGCCATAACTCCTGGCTATGTAACAGGTTCTCTCATATGTCTTACACTTTGCTGACCTCCTGTGGATGTTCTAAAGTCCAGCAGTCTGGGAAATTCTCCATCAGTAGCTTTGTAGATAACAGCTTCAAAGAAAGCTGGAAGTTGCTCCACCTGGTGTCAGGCCATTGTGTTGCAAGGAGAAATTGCACAGCCAAGAAGGTCACAGGGGACAAGCAAATGAGGCAGGTGTGTTCACAACACCTGTGATGAGACCCAGGTCAGAAGCATCCCTTTCAATACTAAGAGCAAATAGCATGGAGGCGTGGGGGGGGGGGTGGAGGTTGCCCGGGGCAGGATGCTTCGATTCCCTTCATGTTTGCCACACTTTTAACTCCCATGATCGTTATGAAGTTTCTGGTCAGTTTTGATACTCCTGGCTCTATGTGCTGATGAGTGATGCTTGTCACAATCAGACAGAAGGATGGATGGATGCTTGGATCCTTTGTCATTATTAGATATTCATTTCTATCTATAATCCATCCATCCATCCATTTATCTAATTCTTAAGTGTGGCCCCCACCTGCAGATACCTAAATCCATTGATCAGGGCCATACGTACCAAAAACAGATTTTTCTGTAAACTTGGGTGATAGATAGATAGATAGATAGATGATAGATAGATGATAGATAGATAGATAGATAGATAGATAGATAGATAGATAGATAGATAGATGATGGTTGGATGGAGATGTTGGATGGATGGATGGATGGATGGATGGATGGATGGATGGATGGATGGAGAGACAGACAGACAGACATATATGGATGGATGGATGGATGGATGGATGGATGGATGGATGGGGGAGAGGGAGCAAGACAGAGAGGTAGGATGGATGGATGGATGGATGGATGGATGGATGGATGGATAGATAGATAGATGATAGATAGATGATAGATGATAGATAGATAGATGATAGATGATAGATAGATAGATAGATAGATAGATAGATAGATAGATAGATAGATAGATAGTTCTTTCCAGGCCTGTTTTAGCTTTTGAGGGAAGACTCATTGGGGCCAGGCCTGCCAATGTGATGCTAAAACTATAGAGTCACAGACTTGGACTTATAGGTCATGTAACCCAACCCCCTGCTCAATGCAGGATCAGCCTAGAGCATCCCTGACAAGGTGTTTGGCCAGTCGCTGCTTAAAGACTGCCAGGGAGGGGGAGCTCACCACCCCCCTAGGGAGCTGATTCCACTGTGGCACTACTCAACTTGCATGACTGATTCCACTACAGGCTTTATGTGCTAGCTTTTTCATATTCTGTAGCTGGCTGGCTTGCTATGTCCCACTTCCTCCACCTCAGAGATTCCTCATGGATTCAGGTGGGGAAGGGAACATCCACCACAAGCCAATAGGAGGCTACAATGCATTCAAGCAGGCTTTGCAACCCACTTGCAGGTCAATAAAATTAAGGAGCAGTAGGCTCGGAAGAGTCGAAAGGAAGTACTTCTTCACCCAAAGAGTCATTAACACATGGTATTCACTGCCACAGGAGGCGGTGGCAGCTACAAACATGGACAGATGCAAGAGGGGATTAGATAAGCATATGGAGCAGAGGTCCATCAGTTACTATTAGCCACAAGGTCTAGATGGAACACTCTGTCTGTGGCAGTGATGCTTCGTATCTTGGTGCTTGGGGGGCAACACTGGGAAGGCTTCTGGGGTTCTGGCCCCACTGGTGGACCTCCTGATGGCCCCTGGGTTTTGGCCACTGTGTGAAAGAGAGGTTTGGACTGGATGGGCCACTGGCCTGATCCAACATGGCTTCTCTTATGTTCTTATGTTTGGGGCAGTGATGCTCTGTCTTCTTGGCACTTGGGGGGGCAACACTGGGAAGGCTTCTGGAGTTCTGGCCCCACTGGTGGACCTCCTGATGGCCCCTGGGTTTTGGCCACTGTGTAAAACAGAGGTCCGGACTGGATGGGCCACTGGCCCGATTCAACATGGTTTCTTTTAAAGAACATAAGAGAAAATGAGAATAACGTTTCTGTCTGGCTAAGTATGTGCTTTCTCTCCTCTGTCCCTCATTGGGGTATTTATCGTGCCAGACTGGGAACTGTGCATACAACATTTTTCAGTGGTTTGCTCTTGGACTTGTTTTGGGTTTTTCATGTGCAGGGGACACTTTTCCAGTGGCAGATCTGACACAAAGACTGATTTGGGTAACAGACCACCAAATGCCCTGCTTAGCTGCAACACTTAATGTAGTCATGCTTTTCCTAGCATGGTGACAAAACCATGATGTTGAGACATTGGCTTGCAACGAAGAGCCTTCCATGTATCCTTTCCAACTGGCCAGGCCAAATAAACCCTCTTAACTCCACCACCTGCAAATATGATTTTTTTACTTTAAGGGTGGTGGTGACAAAATCATTACTTAGTCTGAAGAGTGTGGAATGCTAGCTTTTTCATTATCTGTAGCTAAAAAAAACACACACAAGAAGAATATGGAACCCCCAAGTTAGTGGTGAGTTTGGTGTAGTGGTTAGGAGGGGTGAACTCTAATCCAGGAGAACTGAGTTTGATTCCCCACTCCTCTACATGCAGCTGCTGGTGTGACCTTGGGTCAGTCATGGTTCTCTCAGAGCTGTTCTCTCACAAATAATTCTCTCAGAGTTCTCAAAAGAGCTCTCTCAGCCCCACCTACCTCACAGGGTGTCTGTTGTAGGGAGGGGAAAGGAAAGGGATTGGAAGGTGCTCTGAGACTCCTTTGGATAGTGAAGGGTGGGTCATAAATCTAATCATCTCCTCCTCCTCCTCCTCCTCCTCCTCCTCCTCCCACAGGCTTCAACTGATCTCCTCCTCCTCCTCTTCTTCTTCTTCTTCTTCTTCTTCTTCTTCTTCTTCTTCTTCTTCTTCTTCTTCTTCTTCTTCTTCTTCTTCTTCTTCTTCTTCTTCTTCTTCTTCTTCTTCTTCCAAAGAACAATTGAGGTTATAAACCTGTGTCTGGATTACACCTTTTCAGGTGGGATCACATATTAGCATTCCCATATGTGAATATTCTTTCCTGCACAGAAAGAGAGAGAGAGAGATCACATCATGGAGAACATTCTGGCCTAGTTTTTCACTGACATGCTAGATTTATCTGTGCATGGATGTGGTCTTTTCCCATCAATCGCTCACCAGCAGAAGCCAGTACAAATAGCCGATGCACCTCAAAGAAATGATAGATTTTGGTGTCTCTCACTCTGAAACTGGTTGTGAGCCTAAACATACTGACTTAGAGGCAAAAGCAGAAGTGGAGACAGTAGGTTTGAAATTAATATGACTGTCAATAAAGAGTTTATGGCCCCGGGCAAACAGGATGGATATCGTGGGGGGGGGGAGGCGTGGCTAATTGCCCTGGCGCCGTTTGACCTGTGATTACGCGATCAGACGCTCCGGCCGCACAGCACGGGTCCTTCCCTCGGCGCCAGCGGGTAAACGAGGGACCGAAAGGGAATGCCGTGCATCGGCGCGATCACACCACGGGCGTCTGAAGGCAGCCCGTGGCAAACGTTTACTAGTACCTTGGAGGTACTAGTTTTTAAATGCACATTGTCGGCAGTAAGCCACGGGTGCGTTCCACTTCCCAGATGTTGGGGTGTGATCGCACCCGGTTAATCCGCCCACCTTCTGTGCCTCTCCTGCGGCAACTTTGCCATGTGACCGGGGCCTAAGATGGCCAATTTCAGTGCCCATATACTTCTGACATCTAGAATAGCACATCTGAGCATGAACAAAGTTCTTTCCCCCATTTTTTTTAATATGAATGCCCAAGGACAAAACTTTTGAGGAAGCTTGGCATCCTTTTTTACTGAGGAGTCACCATCTGAATAATTTTGGACATGGCTGGAAAGTGACACAAAGCATTTGAGCCTGAGAGCCAGCATGGTGCAGTCTCTAATCTGGGAGAACTGGGTTTGATTCCCCACTCCTCCTCCACATGCAGTCAGCTGGGTGACCTCAGGTCAGCCATAGCTCTCTCAGAGCTGTTCTCTCAAGAGCAGTTCTCTCAGAGCTCTCTCAGCCCCACCCAACTCACAAGGTGCCTGTTGTGAATGTGATTGTCAGTGGAAGTGAATGTGATTGTAAGTTGCTTTGAGATTCCTTAAAGTTGAGAAAAGCTGGGTATAAAAACTTCTTCTGCTGCTGCTGCTTCTGCTTCTGCTTCATCTTCTGCTTTTTTTGCTTCATCTTCTGCTTCTTCTGCTTCATCTTCATCTTCTGCTTCTGCTTCTTCTGCTTCATCTTCTGCCTCTTTTGCTTCATCTTCTGCTTCTTCTGCTTCATCTTCATCTTCTGCTTCTGCTTCTTCTGCTTCATCTTCTGCCTCTTTTGCTTCATCTTCTGCTTCTTCTGCTTCATCTTCTGCTGCTTCTGCTTCATCTTCTGCTTCTTCTGCTTCATCTTCTGCCTCTTTTGCTTCATCTTCTGCCTCTTTTGCTTCATCTTCTGCCTCTTTTGCTTCATCTTCTGCTTCTTCTGCTTCATCTTCTGCCTCTTTTGCTTCATCTTCTGCTGCTTCTGCTTCATCTTCTGCTGCTTCTACTTCATCTTCTGCTTCTTCTGCTTCATCTTCTGCTGCTTCTGCTTCATCTTCTGCTTCTACTGCTTCTGTTGCTGCTTCTCCTTCTTCTGCTTCTTCTGCTTCTTCTGCTTCATCTTCCTCTGCCCCTGCTGCTTCTGCTGCTGCTTCTGCTTCTTTCACTTAATCGTCTTCTTCTACCTCTTCTTCTGCTTCTGCTTCTTCACCTCTGGAAGACACTTGCTTTCGTGCTACAGGCCTGATCTGAAGGAGGGCGCCTTTTAAAAGGAAAGAAAAACAAAGACTCGGGAGCCAGTGAATTAAAAAAAAGTACGAAAAGAAACAAAATAGGTTAACAACCTCTCTTCCCTCAATTCCTGAGGACTTTCCTTCCCACATTCTCTAGCTCTGCCCCACCTTGACAGTTCCTAGCCCTTGTTTATGACTCTGGTCCCTCCATCAATCAGCTAGCAGGACCACACCCCCTGCTCATCCCCACTCTAGTTCCACCTTGTCAGCAATCTTCCGCTTGGCTTCCATCCTACATCCCATTCTTTATCACCTGTCCTCACCTGGCCTCTCATTGCAGCCCTCATTACCCTGTCATCGGGTGATTTTTATCTCCACAAGAGCAGCACAGGAGTAATCATTATGCTGAGCTGTCTAGAGTGTCAAGAAGCCTGGCCCATCTGGGGTGTTTTGCATACAGGTCACTCGGAGTTGCAATCTGATGACAAACGACTGGAAATGCTGTTTCATGCAGCTCTGTTGCAGGACTGACTGATGGGGAAAGCTCTCTTGTACAGGCATTAGTTCTGCGGGGGTGTGAACCTTAAGTGCTGTCTTGCCGGATCAAAATGACATCCTGTTTGGAACAATAGCCGGAAAGATGCCTTTGGCAAGCCCATAGATAAGGCATGCGGCACACTCTGATCCTCTATTATTCATCTTTAGCATCAGGTACTCAGATATAATAAGAACATAACATAAGAGAAGCCATGTTGGATCAGGCTAATGGCCCATCCCATCCAACACTCTGTGTCACACAGTGGCCAAAACCCAGGGGCCATCAGGAGGTCCACCAGCAGGGCCAGAACTCCAGAAGCCCTCCCACTCTTGCCCCCCAAGCACCAAGAAGACAGAGCATCCCTTGCCCCAGACATAAGAACATAACAGAAGCCATGTTGGGTCAGACCAATGGCCCATCCAGTCCAACACTCTGTGTCACACAGTGGCCAAAACCCAGGGGGCCATTAGGAGGTCCACCAGCAGGGCCAGAACTCCAGACGCCCTCCCACGGTTGCCCCCTGAAGCACTGAGAAGACAGAGCATCACTGCTCCAGACATAGTGTTCCCTCAATACCAGGTGTGGCCAAACTTGCTTAACGTAAGAGACACACAGAATAAACGTCAGATATTTGAGAACCACAAGACATGAACAAATATTACATTTTTAATTGGAAAAGATTTTTTTTTAAAAAAAACCATTAAATGAGACTGCCAAAAATAAAAACAAAAGGAGTAAAAACAGATATAGATAATGATATTTATTTGTCAAATTATATTTATTTGTTTGCTAATGATTTTTATGTGTCTGAGAGAGAGAGATGTGGAAAGAAAGAATGAAAGAGAAAGAAGGAAGGAAGGAAGGAAGGAAGGAAGGAAGGAAAGGAAGGAAGGACGGAAGGCAGGAAGGAAGGACGGAAGGAGAGAGAGCAAGAAAAAGAGAGAGAGAGAGAGAGATACAAACAAAGCAAATAGATGGGGAATGGAGGGGAAAGGATGAAGGAATCATAGAATCATAGAATGTTAGAGTTGGAAGGGACCTTGCAGGTCATCTAGTCCAACCCCCTGTTCTCTGCAGGCGCACAGCCGAAAGATAGCCCTACATACCTACAACATACCCAAAAGATGGTCGTCCAGCCTCTGCTTGAAAATATCCAGCGGAGCATCCACCACCTCCCGAGGCAGACTGTTCCACTGCTCAACCTCTCTTACAGTTAGGAAGTTTCTCCTGATATTTAGCCGGTAATGACTCTCTTGTCATTTCCACCCATTAGATCTAGTCTTGCAATCCGGAGCAAGAGAGAATAGATCCGCTCCATCTTCTCCATGACAGCCCTTCCAATATTTGAAGACTGCAATCCTGTCCCCTCTAAGCCTTCTCTTTCCCAGGCTAAACAGACCCAACTCTTTCAGCCGTTCCTCCTAAGACTTGGATTCCAACCCTCTCGCCATCCTGTCTGCCCTCTTCTGGACACACTCAAGCTTGTCAACATCCTTCCTAAAATGTGGTGCCCAAAACTGGACACAGGACTCCAGGGGAGGCCTGACCAAAGCAGAATAGAGCGGAACTACCACCTCCCGTGATCTGGACACAATGCATCCTAAGATTAGGAAGAGAGACAGAAAGAAAGAGAGAGAGCACATAGATGGGAGCCTCCCGGGAGCCACACAAGATGTGTGAAAGAGCCACATGTGGCTCCCGAGCCACAGTTTGGCCACCCCTGCTCTATACCTTGTGGCTAATAGCCACAGGTGCCTCTTAGCACAGGGGTTCAACTCATTAACATTTTTTTTAAAGCTGCATTATCAGTATATTGTTGGGCACAATGCAAGGTGTATAACATCCCAAATAGTCTGGGACCCGGTACTTCAAAGACATCCCACATGGATTCTGTAGTGTATTCAAAGCTGCCTTGAATGCATGATATGTTGTGAAACATCTAATTGAAGTGTTATCTGAAGCTTCATCCTGGGCTAGGATCCAAATCCATCCAATCGTGTTACTAGCCCAGGAAGCACCTAACCAATCACCTTCTAGCAAGCTCCCTGAGCGGGAACATTCGTGATTGGTCCTTATGTGAACAACCTTATTGGTTGGTATTTGTACAGTGGGTGTGGCTACATTAGCCGGGAATGTTTAAAAGCAGGACAGCCGCAATGTAAAGGCTGTTCTGGCTATCAGATGTTGATCCGTGTTGGAGTTGTGTTTGAGTTGAAGAATAAAGTTGTGTTCTTGCTGAACCACTCTCTGACTGCTTTGTTAAGTGAGTGACTTAACAGATCCCCCCCCCTTTGAGATTTCCCCCCCCACAATGGACTCATTTTTTTTTTATGGTGCCATTTTCAAATTACGAGAGCGATGTCTCCAGGATGGGGATTTCCAGTGGTAGCATCATTTTTTGGGTGAGATTCACTTCCCAGAGAACTTGCAGATGGTGTCCCCTCTAAGCTGAGTTAGTGTGAGCTAGTGCGCAGATTTTTAGCCTCTGGTTCACTCATTTTTGTCTCAGCTCAGGAAGGACATGTCCAGAGCAAACTAATCTATGCAGTAGCCAAATCGCTCACTCACAAACTTTAATTCCAGTAGCTCACAAAGTAGGATTTTTGCTCACGAGACTCCACAGATTAGAGGGAGCATTGCTTGCAGACACATATAGTTGTCTCTTTTAGGTCCCAGGTTAATATCATCAAGACTTTTTAATGCTCAGGTGTCTTACTTGGATATATATTTATTGGGGGTTCAGTTTTTTTTCTTTCAGTTAATTCCAAATTGCCGTTTCTGTGCCCCTGTTGACTTTTAAATTGATATTTGGTTTATATATATTTTTTAAAAAAATCATTTTTACTGACTGTGCATTTTTAAGCTCTGTAAGCTCTTGGAGGATTGGCTACATTAGGGGTGTGTTGCCTAATATGCAAAGGAGTTCCTGCCACAAAAAGAGGCCCGCAGATGATCAAAAAGTAAATACAGAGATATACAGGTAGAGGTGGTCCAAAAGGTAGGAAATCCCCATAAGCAGGGCTCTTTTTGTAGCAGGAACTTCTTTGCATATTAGGCGACACACCCCTAATGTAGCCAATCCTCCAAGAGCTTACAGTAGCCCCTGTAAGAAGAGCTCTGGAAGCTCTTGGAGGATTATACACAAAGGAGTTCCTGCTACAAAAAGAGCCCCATAGATGATCAGAAGTACTGAGATATACAGGTAGAGGTGGTCAACAGGTAGGAAACCATTTGGTGTGGTCCCTTCTCCCACAGAGATTCTGTTCACTTCGCAGGGTCAACAGGCTATCAGTTGATCTTCCAATCAAAAAATCTTGACTTCCTTATTAAGCAGCCCTCCAAATGCTGTAAATGCTGCCCTGCTGCTTTAGACTGAAGGTTCCTCTAGTCCTGGCAGCTTGCCCCAATATAGGCACATGCCAGAAACATTTCACAAACGGATTATAGGGCTGGTTCACACAGGCACAGCTGTCCGGCGTTCCCCAGCCGTACTCAACCCATCTTGTGACGCTTCCCTCCCGAGTTTAAAAAAGACCAGGTGAAAGTGGTAGCAAACCCTGGAGAGTGCATATCGCCGGATTACCAAAAAGAAAGCTGCACCTTCGCCAGGGTGGGCCAACAGTGTGAATGCTCCCTTGCGCCTCCTCCCTGGTATGTTCCCACATCAAGTGGTGCAGTGTGACCAGGAATACCCGGAACAAGTCGTTCTGGGTCTTTTTTTGCCACTGCTCCCTTGCGCTTCGAACTGCCAGTCTGTCCAGAATTCTCTTTAAGGCAAAGATCATCCAAATGCCCTCTAGAACAACACCGGGTAGTCAGAAGGCCTCCACATGCTTAGGTTCTAATTATATACTTTGGCTAATAGCTATTGATGCACCCGTTGATTTGATGCAATTAATACAATTAACTTAGGAGCTCTTCCCTTTGATCTGGTTTACCTAAGCTAAGGGAAGTAGATGGACAATGGACCAGGGCAGGGGAGGAGACACAAAAATGTGCAGACTAATAGACTCTTCTCTGCAGGAAGAGATCTACAGAGCCAGCACCAGCTCATCTTACGTCACTAATAATAATTACTAAGGCAGTTGCAACTGATATACGGTGACCCTTCATGGGGTTTTCAAGGCAAAAGAAGAGCAGAGGTGGTTCGCCATTGCCTTCCACTACATAGTAAATGGCTTGTGGTGACCCCTCATGGGGATTTGAAGGCAAGAGATGAGCAGAGGTAGTTTGTCTTTGCCTTCCACTACATAGCAAATGACTTATGGTGACCCTTCATGGGGGTTTTTAATTTTTTTTTTAATCTTTCAATTTATTAATCGCTCAATCCTGCAGAGCTGCTGGCTCTGAGCGATTTACAGTTACTCATATACACACGGGACTAACAATGATTCATAGGGGGTAAGGGAGGACAACATATAAATCTTTTAAGTCGCACACGTTTGCAGCCGATGGGGATTTTTGTTCAGCTGTAGCCTCAGATATGTTCCAGACGGCATTGACTCGGCTTGGCTTGATGACGTCAGGTTTTTTTTCCCTAGGACTGCTTCGAGTCTCAGCGCCACACTGCCACCGCCTGGCCGGATTGGCCCATCGCAGGCTTCTTAATGCCGAAGAGATCTTTCCAGGCTTCTGAGCTTATGAGCTGGACATTCAATTTCGCCGGCTAACACCTCCCCCCACCAGGGGGGGTTAGTGTGCCCACCCTCTCTAAGGAGTGGTACCCATTTTATCTACTCGCCGAAGCTTTCGAACCACTGGGTGGGTTTTCAAGGCAAGAGAAGAGCAGAGGTGGTTTGCCATTGCTTTCCACTACATGGCAAATGACTTATGGTGACTCTCTCATGGCGTTTTCAAGGCAAGAGAAGAGCAGAGGTGGTTTGCATTGCTTTCCACTACATGGAAAATGACTTATGGTGACTCTCTCATGGGGTTTTCAAGGCAAGAGATGAGCAGAGGTGGTTTGCCATTGCTTTCCACTACATAGCAAATGACTTATGGTTGACCCCTCATTGGGGTCTTCACGGCAAGAAATGAGCAGAGGTGGTTTGACATTGTCTTCCACTACATGGCAAATGACTTATGGTGCCCTTCTCATGGGGTTTTCAAGGCAAGAGATGAGCAGAGATGGTTTGCCTTTGCCTTCCACTATGTAGCAAATGACTTATGGTGACCCCTCATGGGGTTTTCAAGGCAAGAGAAGAGCAGAGGTGGTTTGCCTTTGCCTTCCACTACATGGCAAATGACTTATGGTGACCCCTCATGGGGTTTCCAAGACAAGACAAGAGCCGAGGTGATTTGCCGTTGCCTTCCACTGTCTTTGTTGTCTTTGTTGGTTGTCTCCTCTCCAAGAATTGAGCATGGATGATACTACTTAGCTTATCAGTTCCAGCATGCTCAAGCTTGTCTGGGCTATTCAGGCAGCTATCATCCTATTTCACTGCCCCGGGAGATGATCAATTTTCTTCTTGTGGCTCAACATTTTAAAATCTTCTGTACCTTTTGTACCAGAAATATTTCTGTTGAATATTTTACCTGAAAATTATATTAAAAATGACTCTTATCTTATATTGTATTTAACCACAACTGCTAGAATATTGTATGATAAACATTGGAGATTAACAGAGACACCATCGAGACAAGAACTTTTAAACAAAATGTTAGAAACGGCAGAAATGGACAAACTAACTCTGACTTTGAAAGGACAATCAGAGACTGTATTCGAGAATACACGGTCAAGATTTTACTAATGGTTTGAAGGATATTCCAGGTAACCAACAGAGTAATTTAAACTGTGTTAAGGAACTTTATTCTATAAATAAGATATATTTACAAGCGATATGGTTATTGTTACAAGGTGAACTATATACATTTATTATAAATCAGGCATCAATATGATATTGAAAAATTGGAAATTCAGTTCCCCCCTTTTATGGTTTTTTTTTTTGTATGTTGAAGATTAAAAATAAAAATAAGAATTTTTTCTTCTGGCACAATATTTTGTATATGATCGGTGGAGGTGGTATTCTGTTTCCTCCTCTAGAACAGTTTGCTCATGCCATCAAATTTTAATCAAATTCATGTGATCCAATTTCACACATTTGCTGCTGCTTTGATTCAAATATTTCCTTTTTGATTTTGCTCCTCTCAAGGGCAAGTCAAGTCTAGGAAAACTTTGTGTGCCATTTGTTCCTTACTCACAATATCCCCCCCTCGATATTGTTGTTGTTGTTCAGTTGCACAGTTGAGTCCAACTCTTTGTGACCCCATGGACCACATCATGTAGCCTTGCCAAGTCCCCCTTGGGGGTGGGGAAAACCCCGCCCCAGAGTCCTGTTCCCCGCCATCACTGGACTGGGCCCCGGGGGGAGCTCCACCCCAACGTGCACATCACCAGGAAGTGATGTGATCATGCGGGGCACACTGGGGGTGGGACCATGACCAACTGAGGGAAAACTATATGGCTTTCCCTCAGATTGTCATGGCCCCACCCCCAGCATGCCCTGCGTGATTGCATCACTTCCGTGTGACGTGGATGCGGCACGCATGCTCTGGGAGCAACACGGGACAGTCCCCCGCTCTGGATCAAGGTAATACTTGGCAACCCTAACATCACGCCAGGCCCTCCTGTCTTCCGCCATCCTCCAAAGTGTGCTTAATTTCATGTTCGTTGCCTCGATGACACTGTCTAACCACCTCATCCTTTGCCGTCCCCGTCTTCTTTGACCTTCAATCTTTCCCAGCATCACGGTCTTCTCCAGTGAGTGCTCCCTTCTCATTGGGTGCCCAAAGTCTTTGAGCTTCAGCTTCAATATCTGGCCTTCCAGGGAACAGTCAGGGTTGATTTCTTTTAGGATGGACTGATTTGATCTCCTTGCAGTCCAGGGGACTCTCAAGAGTCTTCTCCAGCTCCATAATTCAAAAGAATCTATTTTTCGGTGCTCGGCCTTCCTTATAGTCCAACTCTCGCAGCCATACATTACTACTGGGAATACCATTGCTTTGACCATACGGACATTTGTTGGCAGGGTGATGTCTCTACTTTTTATTATGCTGTCTAGGTTTGCCATCGCTTTCCTCCCCAAGGAGCAGGTGTCTTTTAATTTCATGGCTGCAGTCACTGTCTGCAGTGATCTTGGACCCTAGGAACATGAAATCTGTCACTGCTCCCACGACTTCTCCTTCTATTTTGCCAAGGAGCGATGGGGCTGGATGCCATGAACTTAGGGTTGTTGGGTTTTTTGATGTTAAGTTTCAAGCCGACCTTTGCCAATCCCCGATATTATGCATCAGGAAATCAACATTTTACATTTGGGCTTTGACCCTATGAATTAAAATACTTTGCCCCTCAATGGAGACAGTCTTCGGAACAGATGATGACGGAAACTGCAGATAACGTGTGGACAAAAAAGCCGCCAATCCCCGTGTGGGCGGGGGGCATGTGGCAATGCCGAGGAGAGATGAAAACCATTTAAGTGTTTAGGAAGGAAGGGCCAAAGGTCGAGCAGTGCAAAAGATAACTACAGGCTGCCACACTCCAAAACAAAACCAAATATAAGATCCCATCAGCTGGGTGGGACCCATACTTGAAACACAGTTGCCGATGTTGAACAGGTGAAACAAGATCGATAGAGTAAATAAGCACCCAGATAGCGAGTAGATCATTTACTGTAGTGATCTGGCACTTCCAAGGGCTGGCTGACATCCAGGTTTCACAATGCCAAATTTGCTAACCTCTGAATCAGACAAGTCAACAAGTCATCAGAATAGATCAAAAACAAACCATTGAATCCTTTTTGTTGTTGTTGTTAGGATAAGGGCTAATTTATCCATTAGGCACAGTAGGCACAGTACTTTTAGGGGCCCGTGGAAGTGTTTTGATTTCTTTCAAAATCAGAAGGGGGAGGAAATGAACTTTTAGGGTAGAAGAAAATGTTTTAATGATTTTTTTCTCGCATCAGAAAAAAGGAAATGTTTAGGGCCCACAAAAATTTATTAAATTTTGCCTAAAACGGGGGGGGGGGGGGGGGAGTCGAACTATTTAAAGTTATATCAAAAATATATTTTTTTAATCAGGATTGCCAAGTGTAGTCACACTTGCCGAGCTTCGGGAGCTCTCCCAGGACTTCGCGCGCGCGCACGCCACCAGCACATCACAGGAAGTGACGTGCTACATCGCTCACATTGGAGGCGTGGGCCAGATCATCGGGGAGGGAACCATATGGTTTTCCCCCTGACGATCTGGGCCACGCCCCCAACGTGAGTGACATGGCTGCGTCACCTCCGGTGATGCAGCTTCGGGGGGGGCGGAGTTCCCCCCGGGGCCCGATTCTGCCACGGCAGAAATTGGGCCTCCAAAGCGAGGGATTCTCCGCCCCCCGCCCCCACTTGGCAGCCCTATTTTTAATATTTCTATTATTATGGTGGGAGGGGCCCATGAAGGCATAAGTGGTGGCTCCATACTGGTGGGATGAGCTTCTGGAAGACATCAGGGCCCTGAGGGACATGTACAGTTCCGCAGGGCCTGTAAAATGGAGCTCTTCCACCAGGCCTTCAATTAGGAGTCACCACTAATAACATCAACAACACCAACAATGCTGATTGAACTGTTAAGGCCCTTATACTGACATCAATAGCCAGCTATGCCGGATGCTGATGGGGGCCATTTTCGGGCATATTCCATCATGGCCTCCGGGACGCCATCGCCAACCGCATTTTATTTTCTTTTGTATGATGAATTGGTATGTTTTGTATTTATGATGCTGTATTGTAAAAGCATGTGTGCTTTAATATATTTTTAAATTTTTGTTGTAAGTCGGCCTGAGCCTGCCTTCAGCGGGGGGGGGGGGGGGAAAAAATTTAAAAAAAAAAGGGGGGGGGGGGATAAAAATTGAATAAATAGATATATAAATAAATTAGTTCCTAGGAACCAAAAAAATGATTGGTGGCAGGGCAGTGGGATTTAGTGCCTGGCGGCGGGGGGACCTCTGCCCCCCACAAGGGTCTGTGGGTGGGGGGTCTGGTAATCATAATACATACTTCAACTGTGTTGGTATAAAGATGAATAGAATCTAGCTTGGGTTATATTTGTCTTCATACCAGCACAGTTGGTGAGGTGGAAAGAATCAAACAAACAAACAAATATTGTGCATGATTGCTGTTTTTATCAGGAAATTTACCTAAAGTTATTTTTTTCCCCATTGCTTAGAAGGTTTCCTGGCCATTCCAACTATGATATTTGAAAGATGTTCCTTATGGGTGACAACCCTCAGACTACAGTCCATTGTGCAAATTTTTTTGTGGTGGCTTGTAAAATTCTCCAAGAAGCCTTGTGTACTGAGTTTTGATTTTAGCAAATTTTGTAACTGGATTTTGTATCTGTATATTGGTTATTATGGTCCTTTTTTGTTCGAGTTTTCTACTTTTGTCTGTAAATTGTACTTTTGCGATCTATGCTGGTCATTGACCAAATAAATCTAATTGGGGGGAAATGAATTTTAAATATTTTTAATGGAGGAAGGGGGTGGGGCCCACAAAGGTAAAAGTCATAATGTGGCCCGGATTGGGATCCTTCTCTGCTATTTTATCACTTTCATGACTGGTGTTCCTGAGCCACTTTGGTGTAGCGGTTACATGTGTGGACTCTAACCTGGGAGAACCAGGTTTGATTCCCCACTCCTCCACTTGCACCTGGCTGGATGACCTTGGGCAAGCCATAGTCCTGTCAGAGCAGTTCTTGAAAAAAGAGTAGTTTCTGTCAAGAGCTCTCTCAGCCCCACCTACCTCACAGGGTGTCTGTTGTGGGGAGGGGAAGGGAAAGGAGTTTGTAAGCCTCTCTGAGACTCCTTCGGGTAGTGAAGGGTGGGGTATAAATCGAATCTCTTCTTCTTCTTCAGAACATAAGAGACGCCAATGTTGGATCAGGCCAAAGGCCCATCCAGTCCAACACTCTGTATTACACAGTGGCCAGAAATACCAGTGCCATCAGGAGGTCCACCAGTGGGGCCAGGACATTAGAAGCCATCCCACTGCTGACCCCCCCAAGCACCAAGATGACAGAGCATCACTTGCCCCAGAGCCCCTATCTATACCTTGTGGCTAATAGCCACTGATGGACCTCTGCTCCATATGCTTATCTAATTCCCTTTTGAAGCCGTCCAAGCTTGTGGCTGCCACCACTTGCTGTGGAAGTGAATTCCATGTTTTAATCACTCTTTGGGTGAAGAAGTACTTCTTTTTACTGGTTCTAACCCGACTGCTCAGCAATTCCATGGCGTGCCCACCAGTTCTTGTATTGTGAGAAAGGGAGAAAAGTACCTCTTTCTCAACCTACTCCTTCCCATGCATAATCTTATAAACCTCAATCATGTCACCCCTCAGTCGTCGTTTCTCCAAGCTAAAGAGCCCTAAGCGCCTTAACCTTTCCTCATAGGGAAAGTGTTCCAACCCTTTTATCATTCGAGTTGCCCTTTTCTGCACTTTTTCCAAAGCTATAATATCCTTTTTAAGGTGTGGTGACCAGAACTGCACACAGTATTCCAAATGAGGTCGCACCATTGATTTATATAGCGGCATTATGATATTGGCTGATCTGTTTACAATACCCTTCCTAATAATCCCCAGCATAGCATTGGCCTTCTTTATTGCAGTCACACACTGTCTCGACATTTTCAGTGAGTTATCTACTACAACTCCAAGATCTCTCTCTTGATCAGTCTCTGCCAGTTCAGACCCCATCAACGTGTATTTATATTTAGGATTTTTGGCTCCAATGTGCATCACCTTGCACTTGGCCACATTGAACCCCATTTGCCATGTTGACGCCCACTCGCCCAACTTTGACAGATCCCTTTGGAGTGCCTCACAATCCTCACTGGTTTTCACCACCCCGAACAACTTTGTATCATCCGCAAATTTAGCCACTTCACTGCTTACTCCCATCTCCAAATCATTAATGAACAAGTTAAAAAGCAGTGGACCAAGTACTGATCCCTGTGGTACCCCACTGCTTACACCCCTCCACTGGGAGAACTGCCCATTTATACTCACTCTCTGTTTTCTATTAATTAGCCAGTTTTTGATCCATAAAAGGACTTGTCCTTTTATCCCATGATTTTTGAGCTTGCTTAGGAGCCTTTGATGAGGAACTTTATCAAAAGCTTTCTGGAAGTCAAGGTAAACAATATCTATTGGATCCCCCTTGTCCACATGTTTGTTCACCCCCTCAAAGAACACTAACAGGTTAGTGAGACAAGATCTTCCCTTACAGAACCCATGTTGAGTCTGCCTCAATAGGTTTTGTTC
The DNA here is from genome assembly GCF_001447785.1 of Gekko japonicus. Taxonomy (NCBI): domain Eukaryota; kingdom Metazoa; phylum Chordata; class Lepidosauria; order Squamata; family Gekkonidae; genus Gekko; species Gekko japonicus. The sequence goes on along the minus strand of NW_015174878.1, from coordinate 367,779 downwards.
ATCTATGTGCCTACTAATTCTTTCCTTAATAATGGTTTCCACCAATTTACCCGGTATCGACGTCAGACTGACAGGCCTGTAATTTCCCGGATCTCCTCTGGAACCCTTTTTAAAGATGGGAGTGACATTAGCTACCTTCCAGTCCTCAGGAATGGAGGCTGATTTTAAGGAGAGATTACATATTTTTGTCAGGAGATCCACAAGTTCACAATTGAGTTCTTTCAGAACTCTTGGATGTATGCCATCTGGGCCTGGTGATTTATCAGTTTTTAAGTTGTTTATCAGTTTTAGGACCTCCTCTCTCGTCACCTCAATCTGACTCAGGTCTTTCAACACCCCTCCTGAAATCAGTGGTTCTGGAGTGGGCAAGCACTTCTCATCTTCCACAGTGAAGACGGAGGCAAAAAATGCATTTAGCTTCTCAGCCATTTCCCTATCATCCTTCAGTACTCCTTTTACCCCTTGGTCATCCAAGGGCCCCACTGCCTCCCTGGCTGGTTTCCTGTTTCTAATGTATTTGAAGAAAGTTTTATTGTTGGTCTTTACATTTTTTGCTATATGCTCCTCATATTCCCTTTTTGCATGCCTGACCACAGACTTGCATTTTATTTGCCATAGCCTGTGTTCTGTTTTATCAGCCTCACTGTGACTAGCTTTCCACCGCTTAAAGGAATCCTTTTTACCTTTTACAGCTTCCATTACTTTGTTTGTTAACCATGTAGGCTTTTTCTTATACCTGTTTGTGCCTTTCCTAACCTGCGGAATATATTTTATTTGAGCTTCTAGAATTGTAGTTTTAAACAGTTTCCAAGCTTCCCCAATGGTTTTGACCCTTTCTACTTTTCCCTTCAGTTTCCTCCCCACATGTCCCCTCATATCAGAAAAATTACCCCTTTTAAAGTTAAAAGTGGTTGTGTGAGTCTTTTTGGCCAATTCCCTATTTGTACAAATGTTGAACTCAACAACATTATGATCACTGTTCCCAAGCGGTGCAATCACTTTTACATCTCTCACCAGGTCTTGAGTGTTACTTAGGACCAAATCAAGGATCGCCTCTCCCCTGGTAGGTTCCATGACCATCTGCTCCATAGCACAGTCATTTAGAGTGTCTAGAAACTCAATCTCTTTCTCTCGACTAGAACACATATTGACCCAATCAATGTGTGGGTAGTTAAAATCACCTATTACGACACAGTGTTTTTGTCTAGCTGCTATCTTTAATTCATTCATCATTTTATAATCCTCCTCTATCTTTTGATCCGGTGGGCGATAACAAACTCCCAGTGTTAAGTTTCCTTTTGGCCCCCCGCCAGAGGCTCGTGCCTCTGGCAAGGTGCTTTCTTAAATACTGAACTACAGTCAATCCCAGTCAAACAATGCCCTTTCCTCTCCCTCTCTCAATCAGCCAGGATTCTGCAACAACTCTAATCACTTTCACACACTCCCAAACACAGTCCTCCCGCACAATATCCTCAGCTGAATCCCCTCAGCTGAAAGCAAGTAAAAAAACACTCACCCCTATAGCAGCTCTGTCTCCTGCTCCTGCTCAGAGCTCAACTGGGTCTTCTTCTTCTTCTTCTTAGTTGCTGATTAATGTCACTTCACACTTCTAAGACATCACTTATGTTATATTGCATGTCATTTCTAAGCAACTGAGGCAAAAAAAATATTTTTTTAAGCCTTTTCAGATGAAAATACTTATCTTTCTCCCACCCACATTTCCAATTAGGGAGCTGTCATCTCCATGACTGGATAATGCTGGTGGAGGAAACTGAAATAGATCTGCTCCATTGGGCATTAGTTAGGCACTAACTAATTCCAGATTAGTATGGGTTAAGGATTCAGGCTGAAAAGATTGGAAACCTATCTGCAAATCGAGAGGATACTCTGGATGGCCTAGGCTAGCCTGACTTCGTTAGATCTTAGAAGCTAAAGTCAGTGTTGTCTTCTCAGACTACCAGCAGCTCTCCACGGTCTCAGGCAGAGATTTTTCCCATCACCTCCTGCCTGGTCCTTTTAACTGGAGATGCTGGGGATTGAACCTGGGACCTTCCGCATGCCAAGCAGAGGGGCCTCTTGTCCTTTCAACTGCAGATCCCAAGGAGCACGGGTCATTTCCTGCAGGAGTGCACAGAAGCAGAGCTCTGGAAGTAAAGAGGCCAGGGGGCGGGCACATGCAAAAAGCCACACACCCTGCTCCCAGCAGCCCTCAGTCAGAGCAAGAAGCAGCCAGGTAAGTTGCAGAGCCCCCCCTGGCCCCCCAGTCCAAAACAATCCAGTGGCACCTTTAAGACCAAGTTTTATTCAGGTACAAGCTCTCCCTCCTCTGTGAGGACAGATCTGCACATCCCCCCCCCCACTAGCTACCAATCCAAAACAGTCCAGTGGAGCCGGAGCGGTGGGTGTTGCCTTCAGACACACTTCCAGTGATGTCAGGGGTATGGCATATGCAAATAAGTTATGCTAATGAGTTGTGTTAATGAGCTCCTGCACCTCTTTTTCTACAAAATGACCCCTGCCAAGGAGTGGCTCTTCCACTGAGACACAGTCTCTCCTATGTAACTGGAACTGATGTTACACATCCTTCAATGCTTGCTCCATCCCCAAAATCTCTATGATTTAGAGATTCTGGGGATTGCTACAGAGTTGTGTTGATGCATGACATCTCTTATGACCACACAGCTGGATGTGACAACCAATCCTCCCTCGAAGCTGTGGAGTCTTGTGAGCAAAAATTCTACTGTGTGAGCTACTGGCATTAAAGTTGTGAGCAAGCAATTTGGCTGCTGCATAAATTAGTTTGCTCTGGAGCCATCCTTCCTGAGCTAAGGTAAAAATCTGTGAGCTGGAGGCTAAAAAAACTGTGAGATAGCTCACACTAACTCAGCTTAGAGGGAACACTGGTGACATCATAGAATCATGGAGTTGGAAGGGACCTCCAGGGTCATCTAGTCCAACCCCCTGCACAAGGTAGGGAATTCACTTCGTAATACTGTAATATCAAATGGGGAACCAGTGTAGATGGGTTGTAAGGAGATGTCACTCCTTGGCCAGCAACATTTGGCTGTCTGTCCCACTGGTGAAAGGTCATTGTTTGCTGTTTTGGAAATGAAAACCTGAGTCAAAACTTTCTGTCCCCCATCTTACATAGTAGCCTTGGACAAAATTACTCTCAAACAAAATTTACATTCTCCAACATGGAAATACCTATTATGATCAAAATGGATAAGAAATGTCTATGCACCAAATGTAACATTGGGAATTATGAATTAGATAATCATCTGGAGCAGAGGTCCATCAGTGGCTATTAGCCACAAGGTATAGATAGGAACTCTCGGTCTGGGGCAAGTGATGCTCTGTATTCTTGGTGCTTGGGGGGGGCAACAGTGGGAGGGCTTCTAGTGTCCTGGCCCCACTGCTGGACCTCCAGATGGCACCTGGTATTTTTGGCCACTGTGTGACAGAGTGTTGGACTGGATGGGCCATTGGCCTGATCCCACATTGGCTTCCCTTATGTTCTAAGGAACTCTCGGTCTGGGGCAAGGAATGTTCTGTATTCTTGGTGCTTTGGGGGGGGGCAACAGTGTGAAGTCTTCTAGTGTCCTGGCCCCACTGCTGGACCTCCTGATGGCACCTGGTATTTTTGGCCGCTGTGTGACAGAGTGTTGGACTAGATGGGCCATTGGCTTGATCCAACATTGGCTTCTCTTATGTTCTTATGGTTGCATTGTTCAAAGCATGGTCCACAAGAAGCCAGAGGTCACCAGTGGGCATTTACAACTCTCCTAAATTATTTCCCGTGTCAGCCTGAACTTGTGCAACAACACGCTGAATGGGTATCCAAAATTGCACATTCTGAAGTAGGTGTTCAACTTATTCAAAAGCTTGTTAGTATGAAAGAGAACAGGAAGGTGTTGACCCGTTTTAGATGCTAAGATTCCGTTGATAGGATAATAACCTTGACGGAGGGAGGGAGGGCAATTAAGGTGATTAAGACATTGCATCTGTGTGACTGATGGTGTGACATAACTGGGTTGATAATTAATTAGTATTATTTTTAAAAAATGGCTTATGGAAGGATGGGCCATAAGCAAAAGAGTCTCCCGGTGACAGTATAAAAGGACAGTCCATCTTCATCTCTCGAACAGCTTCACCTGAACTGCTCAGTCTTCAGAAAGTCAAGTAAGTTCCAATTTGACCGACTTAGTGTATCTTCAAATGCCTTTTTTGACTTTTTTTTAAAAAATGTGTTGGATCTTGCAAAACAGGTCCCTGTGGCCTTGGTTTATTCCTTCTTTTCAATGTTTTCTTCTCTCTCTTTCTCTCTCTCTCTCTTTCTCTCTCTAATGTCATGAGAAGTTGGCTAAAGGTAAAGGTAAAGGTTCCCTTGCTCGAAAGCCAGTCGAATCCGACTCTAGGCTTGCGGTGCTCATCTCCGTTTCAAAGCCAAAGAGCCAGCGCTGTCCAAAGACGTTTCTGTGGTCATGTGGCCGGCATGACTAAACACCAAGGCACACGGAATGCTGTTACCTAACCACCGCAGTGGTAGCTATTTATCTACCTGCAATTTCTTGCTTTCGAACTGCTAGGTTGGCAGGAGCTGGGGCCAGAGACGGTAGCTCAATCCGTCATGCGGTAACTCGGGTCTCGAACTGCTGAACTACTGACCTTCCACAGCCTGCAGTTCAGCATCTTAACCACTTGAGCCACTGCAGCTCCTTAAAATAAGTTCCGAATTTTTTTTCCTGCTTGGGAATTGGGCGAACTTCTACCGTTAAGCTACAGTATCAAAGTTAACAGTCCCATCCTTTCCTAACTTTAATCTTCTGACCTATGTGACAATTGAGAGGATGAAAGCTGGCATAATGAAGATCAGCAGTATGTGTAGATCGAGATGGGGAGTCTTGTTAGTCTGTCTGTAGCAGTGGAAAACAGCAAGAATCCAGGAGCACCTTCAAGACCAACAAAATTTATGGCAGGGGATGAGCTTTCAGGATTTACTGCTCACTTCTTCAGACAGATCAAGATGGGTAGCCATGTCAGTCGGTCTATAGCAGCATAAAAGAACGAGAGTCCAGGAGCACCTTGAAGATTAACAAAAATCTGTTGTGGGGGATGAGCTTTTGTGAGTCACTGCTCTCTTCTTCAGGTAGATCAAGATGGCCATGCTAGTCTGTTTGTAGCAGTAGAAAAGAGCAAGAGTCCAGGAGCACCTTAAAGTCTAGCATATCTGCGAGACCTGAAGGGCTTTACGATCTGCCAATCAACATCTTCTCATGGTCCCTGGCCCCAGGGACGTCCACCTCACCTGGAGTGGAATGAGCTCCCATATGAGAATCAGGGCCCTGCGGGACCTTTTACAGTTCCGCAGGGCCTGTAATACGGAGCTCTTCCGCCAGGCTTTTAATTAGAGCGAGGGGTGTTCCTCTCTCTTTACTGGGCCTCCACTCAACGGGTCAGATCTGCATATTAGAGTTGGCATCTGTGACGTTTTGATGTCCATGACAACGGCTCTGGATGAAGGCCATGGTGGTATTTTATTAGTGTTTTAATTGTATGAATGTATAGACTTTATTTTATCAAAATTGATGTAACCCGCCCTGAGCCTGCTATGCAGGGGAGGGCGGGATAAAAGCCGAATAAAATAAATAAAAATAAAAATAAAAAAATAAAATATGTGGCAGGGGATGAGGTTTCCTGAGTCACTGTGTGTAGTTCTGGAGTCACTCACAACAACTGGACAATAATGTAGTAGATTCTTGGTTAAACAAAATCTACATTATAAATGTTGGGGTGTATTGGAAATAGGCAGGGCTTTTTTTGTAGAAAAAGCCCAGCAGGAACTTATTAGCATAATAGGTCACACCCAACAGCAGAAACACATTAGCATATTAGGCCACACCCTAACAGATAAGTTCATTAGCATATTAGGCCACACCCCCACATTACCAGAAGTGTGGTCATCCAGCCACACCCACCTTTTGCTTCTTATTCTGTTTACCTTGTTTGTTGTCAAAACCCAGGGTTTTTTTTTTTTTTTTTGTAGCAGGAACTCCTTTGCATGTTAGGCCACACACCCCTAATGTAGCCAATCCTAATGAGTTCCTGCTGTTGAGTGTGGCCTATTATGCTAATGAGTTTTTGCTGGGCGTGGCCAACTCGAGAGCCAGCCGGAACTCCATTCCTGTGCGTTCCTGCCCAAAAATAGCCCTGGAAATAGGCATGCTACACACAGCTTCTTTTCCATTTTCCCTGTGGCTGCTTGTCCAGATGATCAAATACTGTCAATCCTGTTGAACTTCTAGCCACTTTATAACGAAAGGATCCACCGTGGACTTGTCATGAAACATTCTTAAACTGTTTTATAAAATAAATAAATAAATTAGCTCAACTAATTTGAAGCAAAGCAGGCAGAGCAGGGCCGTCAGCGACGTGTAAGAGTGGCCCCTCCGGCTGTTGCGTGTGCAATGGAAACAAGGTTCATTTAGGCTGAAGGGCTGAGGAGTTATTTCAATCGATGGAATGATGGAGGATCTCCTAGCAGGTGAAGGGAAATGCCAGTGGAGATGAGCAGAGTAACCGTGAATTGTTCCATGGGGCAACGTCATTAGAGGTGTGCAAAGTTTCCAGCTCAGTGCCCAAAGGCACTTCACCATTTCTTCCATGTTGTTTCATTTCAGATCCGACTCCATCTTAATCAAAATGAGCCTCTACAGACACCAAAGCTACTGGGACCCATGCCGTCGTGGAAGCTTCTCTTCTGGCAGCTACTATGGAGGTTCCGGCCAACGCATCTGCTACTACCCGCAGACCTCTTACAGCGGTTATGGCCGTAGCTACTACCCGCAGACCTACTGGGGTGGTTATGGCCGTAGCTACATGCCACCCCTCTACTGTGGTGGTTATGGGTATGGCCGAGGTTATTACCCACAACAAAATTATGGAGGTTACGGTTACGGTGGCCTCTACGGTCGTAGGTATGGATGGGGGTACGGATCCAGGCGTGGCAGCATGTCTTGGGGGTATGGATCCAGGCGTGGCAGCATCTGTTACGAGCCCTATGGCTACAGTTCTGGCGGCTGCTACCCTCTCAAACGAAGGTACAGCTGCAGCAGCATTGACGGACCCTGCTAAGATCTGGAGGGACATTCCAGTGAGATGCTAAAAGGAAACATGGACTCGACGACTCTCCGGATGAACTCCCCCCCCCCCCGAAGAAGTCCAATGGTTATCATCGTGTGTTCAGCACTTCTATAAATCACCCCTAGGCCTGCCTTTGCTCACCTTGCACTCTGCCTCTGATGAATAACTTTCTAATGGACACTACCTGAGTGTCTACGAAAGCCCACCGGTTCCTGTTATATCCTTTTAATCTCCTGCGGGACACCTGGACAATTGAAACATCTTTCCACGTTCCATCTGGGTTTTGTCATTCTGACTGAAGCCTGCTGTCCCTCTGTGCCGCAATCCACTTTCTGCTCTCAGATTAAAAACTTGCTTTGCATCACAAATGTCTTTCTGGTTTCTCTGGTTATCCATTCCTGATGCCCAATTCTTGTTAGGGAGATATTGGGGGGCGGGGGGGGGCTGAGAGGGAAAAGAAGAAGAGAAGAAGAGATTGGATTTATACACCACTCTTCACTACCCAAAGGAGTTTCAGAGCGGCTTACAGACTCCTTTCCCTTCCCCTCCCCACAACAGACACCCTGTGAGGTAGGTGGGGCTGAGAGAGCTCTTGACAGAAACTGCTCTTCTTCAAGAACAGCTCTTATCAGAACTATGGCTTGCCCAAGGTCATCCAGCCAGGTGCAAGTGGAGGAGTGGGGAATCAAACCCGCTTCTCCCAGATTAGAGTCCGCTCACTTAACCACTGCACCAAACTGGAAATCACAGCTTCTCTCTATGTAGTCGTGTGTGTTAATGAAGACTGCCGTCCATATCCTCCTCTTGAAGAAATTGTAATGAGTGGATGGATAGTCTGTGGAGCAAGAGAACATGAAATGGTATGTCAGCTTTAAAAGATATCATGGGAGGCTCATGGGAAGATGGGAGAGAAATATGACTCAATAGCTCCCTGTTGGATCAGACCATCTAAGAACATCAGAGAAGCCAATGTTGGATCAGGCCAAAGGCCCATCCAGTCCAACACTCTGTCACATAGTGGCCAAAAATACCAGGTGCCAGCAGGAGTTAAGATGCTGAACTGCAGACTGGAAGGTTGGTAGTTCAGCAGTTCGAGACCCGAGTACCACGTGACGGAGTGAGCTCCTGTCTCTGGTCCCAGCTCCTGCCAACCTAGCAGTTCAAAAGCAAGAAATTGCAAGTGAGTAAATAGTTACCGCTTTGGTGGGAAGGTAACAGCATTCCGTGTGCCTTGGCATCTAGTCATGCCAGTCACATGACCACGGAAATGTCTCTGGACAGCGCTGGCTCTTCGGTTTGGAAACGGAGATGAGCACCGCATCCCTTGAGTTGCATTTTGACTGGCTTTTGAGCAAGGGAAGCCTTTACCTTTACCTAAGGAGATCCAAAAACTTACAATGCACCAAGCAGAGAGCCAAGGAATGGTGGGAGGGTAAGCTAGAACCAAATGTGAGGCTGCCAAAGCAGTAGAGTTGGCCTAATAGAAGGAGAGAGAGAGAGAGTTATACCCACCCTTCACTCAGAGTCTCAGAGCAGTTTATAATCTCCTTTCCCTTCCCCTCCCCACAACAGACACCCTGTGAGGTAGGTGGGGCTGAGAGAGCTCTTGAGAGAACTGCTCTTGAGAGAACAGCTCTGAGAGAACTTGTGACTGACCCAAAGTCATGCCAGCAGCTGCATGTGGGGAATCAAACCCTTCTCTCCCAGATTAGAGTCTGCACTCTTAACCACTACACCGAACTGGCTCTCAAATAGGAGAGGGTTGGACTGGAATAAAAACCCTGCACTCAAGGTCTGCCAGGAGCTCTAATCCCCTCAGCCAGTCACTCCCATCTTTAAAAAAAGGGTTCCAGAGGAGATCCAGAAAATTACAGGCAGTAATTACAGCCATTCACTCAACTAATATCACTCACATCTTTAAAAAGGGTTCCAGAGGAGATCAGGGAAATTACAGGCCAGTCAGTCTGACGTAGATACCGGGTAAGTTGGTGGAAACTGTTATTAGGGAAAAAATTGTAGGCACACTGATGAACAAAACCTTTGTTTTGTGTGTGGGTTCTGTCAGGGAAGATCTTGTCTCACTAACCTGTTAGTGTTCTTTGAGGGACTGAACAAACTCGTGGACAAGGGGGACCCAATAGATGTTGTTTACCTTGACTTCCAGAAAGCTTTTGAAAAAGTTCCTCATCAAAGGCTCCTAAGTAAGCTCAATAGTCACGGGATAAAAGGACAAGTCCTTTTGTGGATAAAAAACTGGCTAATTAATAGGAAACAGAGATTGAGTATAAATGGGAAATTTTCTCAGTGGAGGGTGCTAAGCAGTGGGGTACCGCAGGGATCACTACTCGGCCTGATGCTTTTAAATTTGTCTATTAATGATATGGAGTTCAGAGTAAGCAGTGAAGTGGCTAAATTTGCAGATGACACAACACACTGTTCCGACTTTTCCTGTTCACACTGCAGCGACTGATGTTGGAGAATACCGGGAGGAGGCCCAAGGGAGCGTTCACACTGTTGGCCCGGAGGCACGGCTGTAAGGCACGACTTTCTTTATGGATAATCTGGAGATATGAGTTTATGCACATAACCGCACAAGAAAAATGTGGTTTTGGCGTTGACACTTTGTTGGTGCAGGACGGACACGGGATGATTGCGCTTTCCAGGGTTTTCTACCACTTTCACCAAGATAGGTTGAGTATCGGTGGGGAATGCTGGATAGATGTTCCTGTGTGAACGCCCCATTTAATCCACTTGTGAAACATTCCTCACATGCACCTATATCGGGGCAAACTGCCCATCTGAACTTGGCCTCTGTTGCGTTGAAAAAGCTGCAAGAATGAACTAACCGTTTTAATGTAATCTGAGAAGACATCCGAACACTGATAACTTCACCAAGCGGGACAGCTTGCTATTTTAGGAGATGGTTTTAAAATTGTATAAACATGGGAAGCTGAACTGATTCAGAACTTGTGTGAGACGAGAAGTTCCTTGTCTATGCCAGGCTTATCTTTGGTAAGATATTTTATGGGCTCGTATGATGGCTCCCCTTTAATTAACTATGGGGCAATAATAGATGGCATCATTTTCTTTTGAGTAGTCCGTGTTACAGAGGCAAACAGCTATGTTGCAATAAACGGTTAAAATGGAATCAAGGATCCTCTAATTGCATAGTACTCATAATGAAACAAAAATATTCTTGAGCCCTACCTCTTTCCAGGAATTAAATAATCTCATCTAGGAAAGCTATCTAGACACCCAGGAGCTCTTAAATCCACACCTGCTGTTGAAAGATACTGTATACCACTAACAAGTAATACAGGATGTAAAGATATATAAAACTCAATAAAATGCTATTTTAAAAAAATCCACACCTGTATCTGAATCAGGCCTGGCCAGAATCATTCTGAAAACCAGAAGAAGAAGAGGAGGAGGAGGGGGAGGAGGAGATTGGATTTATACCCTGCCATTCACTCGGAGTCTCAGAGTGGCTTACGAACTCCTTTCCTTTCCCTTCCCCTCCCCACAACAGACACCCTGTGAGGTAGGTGGGGCTGAGAGAGCTCTTTCAAGAACTGCCCTTTCAAGTACAGCTCTTGTCAGAACTATGGCTTGCCCAAGGTCATCCAGCAGCTGCAAGCGGAGGAGTTGAGGAATCAAACCCGGTTCTCCCAGATTAGAGTTCTCGCATTCAACCACTACACTAAACATGAATGAATTGCTATCATTCTACAGCGCAGGGCAACCAAGATGATGAGGGGGTTGGAGCATCTTTCCTCTGAGGAAAGACTGAAGAGTCTGGGACTTTTCAGTTTAGAAAAAGAGACAACACACAGGGGCATGATAGAGGTTTGCAAAAATCATGCATGGGGTGGAGAGAGTGGACAAAAGGGGGGGGGGAATCTCCCTCTCCCCAAATACTAGAACTCGAGGGCATCCAGTGAAGCTGATGGGCAGTAGGACCAGGATGGAGAAAAGGAAATAGTACTTTACACAGAGAGTGGTCAAAATGTGGGATTTGTTGCCAGAGGGTGTAGTGATGGCCACTGGAATAATGAGCTTTAAAAGGGGGATAGATAGATTAATGGATAATAGGTCTATTGATGGCTACTAGCCATGGTGATGGAGGGGGACCTCCACATTAACAGGCATTAAACCTCTGAATATCAGAGAAAGGACGCAACATCAGGGGAAGACCTCAGCCTCTCTGCCCTGTTTGTTGGCCCTCCAGAGGAACTGGTTGACCACTGTGTGAGATGGGATGCTGGACTAGATGGACCCTCACTGTTCTGATCCAGCAGGGCTCTTCTGATGTTCTTTTTTTTTTTTTGGTACAAAACTTTTATTTTTTGGATATAATATCACATTTAACATTGGCTTTCACTTATCCAATACCCATATTTCCCTTTCCCCCCTCCCTTGCTAGTGGCTTCCCGGAGTGCTCGACCCTTTGTGCTCTTCTGATGTTCTTATGAGGGGAAGGCCTCGGCCTCTCTGCCCTGTTGCTGGCCCTCCAGAGGAACTGGTTGAGGCCCCTGTGTGAGACAGGATGCTGGACTAGATGGACCCTCACTGTTCTGATCCAGCAGGGCTCTTCTGATGTTCTTATGAGGGGAAGGCCTCGGCCCCTCTGCCCTGTTGCTGGCCCTCCAGAGGAACTGGTTGAGGCCACTGTGTGAGACGGGATGATGGACTAGAGGGACCCTCACTGCTCTGACCCAGCAGGGCTCTTCTGAGGTTCTCCTCAGGGGAAGGCCTTGGCCTCTCTGCCCTGTTCTTGGCCCTCCAGAGGAACTGGTTGAGGCCACTGTGTGAGACGGGATGATGGACTGGATGGACCCTCACTGGTCTGACCCAGCAGGGCTTCTCTTATGTTCTCAACTACCACTCGTGTTTTACAGTTTAGATTTGGCTTAACAGTCACCTTCTTTCTCTTCTTTTCTTCCTAGAATTCTTGGTAAAGACATTGAAAGGACTGCCTGGTGAAGCATTAGACTCCTTCCCTGTCTTCTTCTCTTTTTCATGTCTATGAAGCTTTTTCACATCTATGAATACACAGGCTAAAACACCAGCTTGCATCCAATGCTCCCTCCAAGATGTGGAGTCTTGTGAGCAAAAATTCTGCTTTGTGAGCTACTGGCATTAAAGTTGTTATTGAGCGACTTGGCTGCTGCATAAATTAGTTTGCTCTGGAGCCATCCTTTCTGAGCTAAGGCAAAAATGTGTGAGCAGGAGGCTAAAAACTGTGAGCTGGCTCGCACTTACTCAGCTTAGAGGGAACACCGCCTGCAATCAGGGTTGAAGACGTGCACCTGTGGGGATGCTTAAATATACATACTGTGGCATGGGTCTCTTTTGGGTAACAGATGTGATTGCAGCCCAGCAAATCATGATTTGAAATGTATGGAAAACTTTCCTCAAGCTATCAATTGCAGGAAAAGGCTAAGAGTCATGGCAAACTTTCTTTCAAGGGAACTGCTTCAGAATGACTGATCCCGTCGACTAGGAACCACAGTTTTCTTTATTGGAGCATCATTCCCTAACTTCAACCCATCCTCCTCCTAATATCACCTGCCATTCACACAGTATTTCCTCTCACTGGACTGCAAACACAACCAGTTGCCTTCTCCTTCTGTTTTCCTCCATGGAAGACATTCATTGCCCTTCTAGAGAGAGAGAAGATACACCAGAGACATCCAGAAAAGCAATCTTAATGCAAAGCAAGCTTTTAATTTGAGAACAGAGATTGGATTACAAAAAATGAGCAACTGCAGGATTCAAACCAAAGAACAGCATGGAAATATTGAAGGGTGAATCCATTGTCAAGGTGTCCTGCAGAATTGGGGTGGGGGGGACCCACTGGGCTTTCATGGACATGCACGGACTGTCCATTAGAGAAACAGTCATTAAAGGCAGCATGGTGTGCGCAGAGGCGGGCATAGGAGTCATTTAGACAACTGCTGAATGCACGATAATAACCATGGGAATTCCTTTGTGTTCAGCATTTCGGGGGGGGGGAGAAAAAGTTCAGCTGGAGAGTCATTGGGTCTGTCGTTTAACATCTCATCAGAAGTCCACTCGGGTGTTTAGCAGGGTCCGTCAATGCTGCTGCAGCTGTACCTTCGTTTGATAGGGTAGCAGGGCTCGTAACAGATGCTGCCGCGCCTGGATCCGTACCCCCAACACATGCTGCCACGCCTGGATCCGTACCCTGATCCATACCGACGGCCGTAACCGTAGCCCCCGTAATATTGTTGTGGGTAACAACCCCGGCCATAGCCGTAGCCATAACCACCCCAGGAGGACTGTGGGTAGTAGCTACGGCCATAACCGCCATAAGAGGTCTGTGGGTAATAGCAGATGCGCTGGCTGGAACCTCCATAACAGCTCTGTGGGTAGCAACTACGGCCATAAGACGGGTAATAGGAGATGCGTTGGCTGGAACCTCCATAACAGCTCTGTGGGTAGCAGCTACGGCCATAAGATGGGTAATAAGAGATGCGTTGGCCGGAACCTCCATAGCAGCTGCCAGAAGAGAAACTTCCACGACGGCATGGGTTCCAGTAGCTTTGGTGTCTGTAGAGGCTCATTTTGATTAAGATGGAGTTGGATCTGAAATGAAACAACATGGAAGAAATGTAAGGAGATTTTGGCCTCTGAAGGGGAAGCTTCACACACATCTAACCAAGTTACACCATCGAAGAATCTAGTTGTTTTGTTTCATATCTGCAGACCCTTCCCTTCATCAAGGCCCTGCTAGTAGATTCACCAACATTTGACAGATTGAAATCACTCTTCAGCCCTTCAACCAAAATTAACCGTATGTCATCCTGGCCCCTTCTTGGGCTTGTTTGTCATGGAGACTGGGGAGGAGGGGAGTGAACAAGAATGTTTACTTTCGTTTCTACTCTCTATGCTGTTATCTGTCTTGACTCGGCCATGTACCCTTGAGACCTAACTATCCCTGGTATCCTCTTTCCCCTGAAAATTATGTGCTGTTATTCAGGCGGGCTTTGAGCTTAGGTACGATTGGCCCAGGGCCATTGATACCCTGTTTGATTTAGGTATAGTTACGTGTTTCACACGCTTGGCCTCAGTTCTAACAAGGAATCGTTAAGAGTCTGGGACCCATTAATGTCTCAATAAACTTTTTCTGAATGACTGCTGTTGGGAACTGATTGCTCCAGTGGCTCTGACACCTTATTCTTCCTGAATGGACAACAGCCAAAGGGGCCATTCTTACACATTGCTGAAGGCCCTGCTCAGCCTGGTTTATGTTAAAATGGCTGTGTTAACTTAGAGCTATAAAATAGCTTAATAATGCTTAGTAGCATGTCTCATAGTTAATCCTGTTATTATCAACTGGCTGAACTTTCAGCACCTTCGGCAGTGTGTAATATCTGGATAATATCTGGATCTATGGGAATGAAGGAAGGGACACAGTGTACTCGCTTTTGGTGGTCCTTAAGATGGGTAGCTCTAATATTATTACTATTATTATTTGGTTATTTGTAGTTTGCCTTTCTTGGTAAGACTCAAGGTGGTTTATGTAGTATGAGTCAAGTATGATCAATGGGATGGGACATCTGTATGAATGTAAAAGAAGCCATGTTGGATCAGGCCAGTGGCCCATCCAGACCAACACTCTGTGTCACACAGTGGCCAAAACCCAGGTGTTATCAGGAGGTCCACCAGTGGGTCTAGAACTCCAGTAGCCCTCCCACTGTTGCTCCTCAGGCACCAAGAATACAGGGCATCACTTCCCCAGACATAGTGTTCCACCTATACCTTGTGGCTAGCAGCCACTGATGGACCTCTGCTCCATATCTTTATCTAATCCTCTCTTGAAGCTGCCTAGGCTTGTAGCTGCCACCACTTCCTGTGGCAGTGAATTCCACATTAATTCCTCTTTGGGTGAAGAGGTACTTTCTATTTTCTGTTCTAAACCTAATGCTCATTAATTTTATTGAATTCCCACGAGTGCTTGTATAGTGAGAAATGAACATTGCAGTGAACAGTACAATAGGGTCTTGACTACAGAAATCTGAAGACAAAACAGAAATCTCAAACATCTGAACGTTTTGTAGAAACCACCTAGTCTGGAACATCCTTACTGTGATAGGCAGCAATATAGTAGCGAAAGCCACGGTCCCTTGACCGATGACACTAACTGACTGTTCTGTTACCATACCGTCCTACGTACCTCTGCAAAAGACCTCTTGGATTATTCTGCTTTTGCATAGTTTGCAGAAAGCCAGTATAATCATGGAATCGCAGAGTTGGGAGGGGCCACACAGGCCATCTAGTCCAATCCCCTGCTCAGCGCAGGATCAGCCCAGAGCATCCCTGACAAGGGTTTGTCCAGCTGCTGCTTCAAGACAGCCAGTGAAGGGGAGCTCACTACTTCCTTTGGTAGCTGATTCCACCATTGCAAGACTCTGACTGTCAAAAAGCATTTCCTACCATCCAGCCAGGTACCTTCTCACCTTTAATTTAGACCCATTATTGCGTGTCCTCTCCTCTGCTGCCAACAGGGACAGCTCCCTGCCCTCCTCTCAGTGACAGCCCTTCCAATACTTCAAAAGAGCACAGTAGAGTAGGACCTTTCCTAACCTCATCAGGGAGGCCATTCCATGGGGTGAGGGCCACAAAGGAAAATGGCCAACGTTCCCCAACATACAAAATATAGCCTCTATTTAACCTGGAGTCTACTAGTTTATCATCCAGGTGTTCTGAGCGCCCCCTGAACTTCACATCAGTCTTTATCCTAAGTTGATGGACTCACTTCTTATGCCACGCTGATCAGATTTGTACCAATTCTTGAGCCTAACTACAGTTCTGAGAAGCTGTGTTTTTTTGCCCTCCCATGAGCTCCTATGTTAGACAAAGACACCTGGCAGAGTTCAAGAGGACATATTTCCTGTAGAGAGTGTTGAGGCTTAGAGTCTTAACGCCTAACCCAGAAGATATGTACACAGATGCTATTAATAACCCCTTTCAATTTACTTCTCAAATCCACATTGCCCGTTTGGAGTTCAACATTCAAGATTCTAATTGCCATGATTATTTCAAAGGTTAAAGTTAGGAGAAGGAAGCGGATGTGGACTTTAGGGGCCATAGCTCTGTGACCCAAGGCCACAAAGTTCCAAAGCAGGAAGAATTCAGGTATTTATTTTAAGGCTTGCGGCCAGTATTCTCATGAAATGAGAGACAGACAGAGAGAGAAAGAGAGTGGCAGAGACAGACACAGAAAGACAGGGGGAGAGCAGGAAGTGTTTTAAGGAAAGAAAGAAATGAAGACCACCGAAGCCTGTCTTGCAAGACGCAACCACATACTAAAAACGTCATCGTCACAGAAGTATTTCAAGATGTGCTAATGCAACTGGATCAAAAGGGAACTTACCGGGTTCCTGAAGAAAGAGGCACAAGTGAGGTTGTTGGATGATGGACTGAAGTTGGACCGTCCTTTTATATGCTCCCAGTAGTTTTGTTATGACCCATTTCCTTGTGCAACATCTTAAAATCCTAATTATCTACCCATGCATGCCAGGCTCACTCACACAGATGCAACATCTTAATTGCATTAATTGGTCTTCCTCCCTCCTCTGCGGTTAGTAGCCTATCGAAAACAACTTGGCAACCGAGACCCGCCAACACCTTCCTGTTCTCTTTCACATTAGCAGACTTGGGCGTGAGTTTACTACTTGCTTCAGGATGGGCACTCATAAATTTTTGAACTGGAATCGGCAAATCACTTGGGAAGATTTGAAAATTCCCAGTTGGTTACCTCTGGCCTTCAACTGGCCATGTCCCCCCACAATTCTGACTATAAGAACAGAAGAAGAACCTTGCTAGGTCAGACCAGTGGTCCATCCTGGCTCGCACAGTGGCCAACCAGTTCCTCTGTAAGGCCAACAACAGGGCATAGAGGCTGAGGTCTACCCCTGAGAAGAACATAAGAAGAGCCCTGCTGGATCAGACCAGTGGGCCATCTAGTCCAGCCTCCTGTCTTGTACAATGGGCAATCAGTTCCTCTGGAGGGCCAACAACAGGGCATACAGGTTGAGGTCTACCCCTGAGAAGAACATAAGAAGAGCCCTGCTGGATCAGACCAGGGGACAAGGACTCCCCCGCCGCACAATATAAGTGACTTGGCAACCCTATCTACCACTGATTCACAGCTCTTTTCTGTAATAACATTTTCTTATTTATTTATTCTTTGGATTTATATCCCGCCCTCCTTGAAGGCTCAGGGCGGCTAACAAGGGCATAAAATGCCAGATTATAACAATAAAACAATATAAAATACAATAATACAGAGTACTACAGTTAATTAAAATTGATAAAAATAAAATCGGTGCTCCAATACTCACTCTGAATCATACAACCAAGGTGGTGTTCTCAAGATGTTATAACTGAACCACAACAGTGATATACATCCCCACAACCCTGTCATCCACTAGGGACAACCCGCACCCCCGATGATATCCGCACCCGCGGTGGTAGAGTGCGGTGATGGAAAGGTGTTGATGGAATAATGGTCGCGGCGGCAATGAATATGCATATTGTGTCCCTCCCTCGGACTAGCATGGGTATCTCCACCTTGACTCTTATACACGTGAGAGCAAGGGGGGGAGCCTTATGCTAATTCCCTCCTCCCTCTTGGGGCAGGCTATTCAGTGCCTGTTACCAAGAGACCAAAGAGTTGCTGTTACTCAAACATATGCTTTCGCCTTAGCCCGGAAACATCCGGAGATTCCCGAGGACACCGCGAAGCCTCAACAGCCCCAAGCCTCCCCGTGTAGACTCAATGTATAGCGTGCCTCCCTCCTGCTCCCGTGCAACCCCGAAAGCAGTCAACCAGCAGAGACCAAGCCGCAGGAGGGAAGACGAAGCAATGCGTGTAACTTTTAAACCTTTTTACATGAATCTTAAAACATATGTCTTAGGTGGCTTAGCTACCGTATTTATCTTATTAGTGATGTATTGGATGTTTAGTGTGCTAAGTGAGCAGAACTTAGACCGTTCTCTCTTATAATTATCTTAGAAATAGTTGGTTTTAATAATTTTTTTTTAAGTAACACAATGATAAGTTATTTCTATGCTTGATGCTATGGGATATACAGTACCTACTCACATGCACAGGCCACTTCTGGCATAATTGGCATTCTTGTAGGCAAGCTTCCTTTTCCCGCTAGTGTAGATTAGGACACCTGGGACAGGGCACCGGTTCCAGAGACCTCTGTTCCAGATGCCGCCTGCTCCAGATGACTACGCCTGTTCCAGAGGAGAGATGAGTGTTCCAGTGGACTCTGTGCGAGTGTGTATGTGTGACCCATTTGCCTGACGTCTTCAGGGTCACAAGGGGGGGAATTGTAAGCCTGCACGCCTGCCATGGTGTTTTTATGAACTGAGTTACTGTACCTGATGAAGTGTGCCATCGCTGTACCTGATGAAGTGTGCCAATGACAGACTGTGCCAGAAACTGACATGCTGTGAGCTCCCAATAGGATACATACCAGAGACACTGTTTCCTCTTATGGTTGCTATTCCTGAGGTGTTCCCATGTCCAGCAAACGCCATTTTGTTCTAAGCACAGGGCCACAGCAAGCAGCAGACTCCATTTTGTTCCAAGCACATGGTCACACAAAAGCAGCAGACTCCATTTCAAACCAGCCACCTGGTCACATACCTGAAACCCCCCTCCCCCTCGCACCAACGGACAGCACGTCCTCACAAAGACTCTCTATTCAACCTGGCCTCATGGCGATGAGTCATACATCTACATGCGAATACCCCTAGCCCAGGTGTCTTGATTGAGTTAGTCACTAGATCTCAAATTGCCCTCCAGTTTCCAAGCCCTCCCAGAGAATTACAATAGCCAATCCCAGACCTCTTGGCTATGACAGACGCCTCACCACAGGTGAGGTCTCCTGGCCCCAGCTCCTCCCCTGACCCTGTTTGATATAATCAGGAATGCACCTCCAGTTCGCTCTCTTGAGCATTCTACCTGAAACCCCCCAGCGCTCTCAAACTACGTCCTCTATTTAACCTGCTTTACCCTTCAATCCAGCTTTCTATCCCAAATCCTTCCCATCCCTCTCTTTGTTCTAGCAGTGCACAGCTAGAACTTCTTAGCACGTGGTCTTAGCTGGTCTGAGTCCATTCGCTATTCTTTTCCATTTTCTCCCCATCCTTACCCCTTCGCTTGAAGTTTGGAGCCACGCAGAAGCAGCCAGGTAATTATACCCCAAAGCATCAACCAACGTTACCTGCAAACTGCAACTGTGCTTAATTATTCTCTCTGTATTTCCTAGTTCTTGTGTGTTGTGGTTGTTGTGTGCTTACTGTGTGAAGTGTGCTAGTAAACAATTATTATTATTAAGAAGTCTGCCTCAGTCTCTTATTGGGGACCTCAGAATCAGTGCCATCCTCCGTAAACAAAGACGGTTGTTCCCGAAGTTAAAAACTGTACCAATTGTTTCCTTTTTGGAGCAATTCGGCTAACACCTGAATCCCCACGTCGGCATGGTGGTGGGTCAGCAACTGATGGCCGACAGATCCAACAACAACAGTGCCGCCACACCGCCTCGATCCAGATGCCTACGGAGATTGTCAGTCAGAGTGACCAGTACAGTCTCCGTTCCATGACCAGGGCGAAAGCCGGACTGGAAGGGATCGAGGACAGAAGCATCATCCAGAAACCCCTGCATCTGTATCACCACCGCTCTCTCAATACGTTTGCCCAAATAGGGCAAATTGGACACCGGCTGATAGTTGGCCAATTTGGCCGGGTCCAAAGATGTTTTTTTCAAGAGAGGGTGGACCATCGCTTCCTTGAGTGCCCTGGGGAACCGTCCCTCCAAGAGAGACTTGTTTACAATCTCCCTCAGGGAACCTCAAAACCCCTCACAATCCATTTTAATGAGCCAAAAGGGGCACGGGTCAAGGTCTCATATGGTTAGGCGCACAGATACGACCAATCTGTCAACTTCCTCCAGGCTGAGTGAGCTAAAACTCACTAAACCCGGCACCAAAGACATACAAGGGGCCTCAAGTTCGCTCACTGTATCAATTGGGGCGGGGAGGTCACGGCGGAGCATCAAGACTTTCTCTGCAAAATAGCTTGCAAATGCCTCACAGCCGATATCCAATTCCCTCACGTTTTGCCTGCCCTGTGACAGAGCTGTCAACGACCGAATCGTACTAAATAATTGTGCTGGGCGTGAGCTAGCAAATGCAATCATGGTCGCATAGAACTCCCTCTTTGCGGCCTTGACTGCCATCTCATAGGATCTCATAAACGTCCTATAGGATGTTCTTGAAGCCTCGTCGCGAGCGCGACACCACTGTCTCTCTAGTCGTCTCAGTTCTCGTTTCAGCCGGTGCAACTCCTCAGTATACCAGGGCACCCGCCTAACACGGGTTCGGAGAGGACGCCTGGGAGCAATCTCATCGATGGCCGTGGAGAGCCAGTCATGCCAGTCCTCCACTAGCTCATCCAATGAGCTGCCAGGGGGCTTTGGATCCCGCAAAGCCATCTGGAGCCGCATAGGCTGGAACCAATGGTGTCCATAGTAACCGAAAGGAGGCTCCATATACAGGAAGATGCCTCCATTCTAAATACCACTGCTGGAAGGCAGCCACAGCAGAGCAAATCAGCCTCTTTGGGATGCCCTCAGTGTTTGGTCCTTTAGGGCAGCTTGTTGGCTACTGTGTGAAATATGTTGGACTACATGGAATGGCTCTTATATACTTATGCAAGTTTTTATCTTTGCTTCCCTTGAAAAGCTAGTTTTCTATGTGTAGGAAGTGTTCCCCCCCCCCCGCCATGTGGACCCTGTCTGAACTGGTATGGCCCAGATGCCGCTGGATCACAATTAGGCCTTAGTTTCAGCTGGGCCATTTCAAATCATTGCAGTAGCTGCTGTTGTTGAATCAGGTGTGTACTTGTCAAGAGAGAGATACAGTGACAGCAAACAGAAGTAATGGTTTTGATGTTGTACTCAGCTAAATCTATTCTGGCCCAAAGGTGGAATGCAAGAGGAGTTCCAAGTGTATCTCAGTGGTATTCTAAATTATGGGATGTTATCATAGCAGATAAGATTTCGACTCAACTAAGAGTGGCTCAAGGAATGTTAAAAACTAACAATTTTATAGACAAATGGTTTATATTTTTTTCTGAATATGTTACTACGAATCAAAACTTAAAATGTATACTTCCACACAAATACGTGGAAATAATGCCTTATTAATAAAATGATAGTTATTGAATTTATAATTGTTATTATAGTGTAATGTAACCTTGATTGTTATTAGAAAGTTATAGTTTTAGTTGTATGGTTGTGTTGTTTGAAATTTCAATTTAAAAAATTACACAAAAAAAAGATAAGGGAAATCTGATGTAGGAACGTGCACTTGAAAAGGAGCTTGGAATTTCCCAGTTTCTGAGAAGGCTATCTGTATGGATGTTCTGGATTATTCAGGATTCAGATCCAGAGTCTTTCAGGGCCAATTCAAAGTATGGGCTACTACCTCAAAAGCCAGCCTTTCATGGCCTGCAGCTCTCTTTCCTGTCGAAGCACACCTCCTGCTACACTCCCATGTACGAGTGGCATTCTTCTAATGGTACCATCACCTAAGCTTGCCATTCCTCTACAGGGGGTGGGGGTTTGACCATTTTCAGGGCCCCTGATCCACTGGCCCAGATCCGGCAGGCAGGGGAGACCCCGCTCCCAAAGTGCTGACTTCCGGCCAACGTGCCCAGTGCGATTATTTCATCTGGACTGGAGGTGACATTATTGTGCAGGGCACGTTGTGGTAGGATGCTCTATCATTTGAGGGGGAACTCTATCATTGAGGAAAAACCCACATCTTGCCCTGTGCAATGACATCACTTCTGGGTGACATCATCGCGGCATGCACACTTTGTGACAATGCCAAAGAACTCCAGCACAAGAAGATGGATCCCCCCACCGGCAGCCAAGTGAGACCAGACAACCCTACCATCCCCTACGATGGTTCCTCTGGCAAAGTTGGTGGGTTTCTGTGTGGCATGTCCATTCCACTGTAATGATCTGCTAGAGTCAGTGCAGTGGAAACCTTAGAGTTGTCAACTCTGGGTTGGGGAATCCTTGGGGACCTAGTGAGGAAGCCTGGGAGAGGCAGGGTCTAAACCCAAGAGGGAATTCACTGGGGTACAATGCCACCCTCCGAAGCAGCCATTTTCTCCAGGGGACCTGGTCTCTGTAGTCTGGAGGTCTTTTGTTATATGGGAGATGTCCAGGCCCCGGTTGGAGGCTGGAAACCCGAACACTTTCTCTTGTCTTCTATCTTTGTCGCGGAAATGTTTGCAGATTGCTTTTTAAAACCCGTATTAACTTTCTTTGGGAGCTTTGCCGGTCCCCAAAATTACCTGCCCTGAAGCGATGAGTTAAGCTTGTACTTTTTGTGAAGAGGGGATTAGGGCAGGAAGGATTTCTGCCCAAAGCAAGGCTTTACATCGCTCTTCATTGGACCTCATGAGCTAGGCTTACCAAGTGGTGGCGGGGGATCCGCATGTCTTCACAGGATCCCTGCCACGGGGACGGCGATACGTGGTGCACCCGCCGTCGCCAGGATGTGACGCTACGCGTCGCTCTGGCAATGGGACTCCAAACAGCCCCGTTGCCAGAGCGACGTGTTGCGCCACATCCTGGCGACGGCGGTGCAACACGTATCGCCGTCCCCGTGGCAGGGATCCTGTGAAGACATGCGGATCCCCCGCCGCCACTTGGTAAGCCTATCATGAGCTAAGATACTACGAGCTTGAAACCTAGGCTAGTCAATAGGATCAGTTCAAAATCAAAAACAAGAACAGGTAATTGAAAGCTGTAAAAATTGAGTGAGGAGGAGGAGGACTTTGGATTTATACCCCGCCCTTCACTACCCAGAGGAGTCTCAGAGTGGCTTACAATCCCTTTCCCTTCCTCTCCCCACAACAAACAGCCTGTGAGGTAGGTGGGTCTGAGAGAGCTCTGACAGAAATTGCTCTTTCATGGACAGTTCTGATAGAACTATGGCTTGCCCAAGGTCATCCAGCAGCTGCAGGTGGAGGAGTGGGGAATCAAACCTGGTTCTCCCATATTAGAGTCCGTGCACGTAACCACTACACCAAACTGGTCTGATCCAGGAGGGATCTTCTTATATTCTTAACTACCACTCATGTTTTACAATTTAGGTTTGACTTTAAAGTCACCTTCTTTCTCTTCTTTTCTTCCTTGAATTCTTGGTAAAGACATTGAAAGGACTGCCTGGTGAAGCATTAGACTCCTCCCCTGTCTTCTTCTCTTTTCCATACCTAAGAATACACAGGCTGAAACACCGGCTTGCAACCAATGCTCCCTCCAAGCTATGGAGTCTTGTGAGCAAAAATTCTACTTTGTGAACTACAGGCATTAAAGTTGCGGGTGAGCGACTTGGCTACAGCATCAATTCCCTGAACTATGAACCAAAAAAAAAAAGGTGTGAGCCGGAGGCTAGAAAACTGTGAGCTAGCTCACACTTACTCAACTTAGGGGGAACACTGCCTGCAACCAGGGTGAAAGACTTGCACCTGTGGGGATACTTAAACATACATACTGTGGCATGGGTCTCCTTGGGTAACAAACGTGATTGCAGCCCAGCAAATCATGATTTGAAATGTATGCAGAGCTTTCCTCAAGCTATCAATTGCAGGCGAAGGCCAAGAGTTATGGCAAACTTTCTTTCAAGGGAACTGCTTCAGAATGACTGATCCCGTCGACTAGGAACCACAGTTTTCTTTATTGGAGCATCATTCCCTAACTTCAACCCATCCTCCTCCTAATATCACCTGCCATTCACACAGTATTTCCTCCCACTGGACTGCAAACACAACCTTCACCTTCTGTTTTCCTCCACGGAGGATATTGATTGACCTTCTAGAGAGAGAGAGAAAGAGAGAAGATACACAAGAGACATCCAGAAAAGCAATCATAATGCAAAGCAAGCTTTTAATTTGAGAACAGAGAGCGGGTTGCAAAAACGAGCAACTGCAGGATTCAAACCAAAGAACAGCATGGAAATATTGAAGGATGAATCCATTGTCAAGGTGTCCTGCAGAATTGGGGTGGGGGGGACCCACTGGGCTTTAATGGACATGCACGGACTGTCCATTAGAGAAACAGTCATTAAAGGCAGCATGGTGTGCGCAGAGGCGGGCATAGGAGTCATTTAGACAACTGCTGAATGCACGATAATAACCATGGGAATTCCTTAGTGTTCAGCATTTCGGGGGGGGGGAGAAAAAGTTCAGCTGGAGAGTCATTGGGTCTGCCG
The DNA here is from genome assembly GCF_001447785.1 of Gekko japonicus. Classification (NCBI taxonomy): domain Eukaryota; kingdom Metazoa; phylum Chordata; class Lepidosauria; order Squamata; family Gekkonidae; genus Gekko; species Gekko japonicus. The sequence goes on along the minus strand of NW_015174878.1, from coordinate 343,302 downwards.
TTTAACATCTCATCAGAAGTCCACTCGGGTGTTTAGCAGGGTCCGTCAATGCTGCTGCAGCTGTACCTTCGTTTGATAGGGTAGCAGGGCTCGTAACAGATGCTGCCGCGCCTGGATCCGTACCCCCAACACATGCTGCCACGCCTGGATCCGTACCCTGATCCATACCGACGGCCATAACCGTAGCCCCCGTAATATTGTTGTGGGTAACAACCCCGGTCATAGCCGTAGCCATAACCACCCCAGGAGGACTGTGGGTAGTAGCTACGGCCATAACCTCCATAAGAGGTCTGTGGGTAATAGCAGATGCGCTGGCTGGAACCTCCATAACAGCTCTGTGGGTAGCAACTACGGCCATAAGACGGGTAATAGGAGATGCGTTGGCCGGAACCTCCGTAACAGCTCTGTGGGTAGCAGCTACGGCCATAAGACGGGTAATAGGAGATGCGTTGGCCGGAACCTCCGTAGCAGCTGCCAGAAGAGAAACTTCCGCGACGGCATGGGTTCCAGTAGCTTTGGTGTCTGTAGAGGCTCATTTTGATTAAGATGGAGTTGGATCTGAAATGAAACAACATGGAAGAAATGTAAGGAGACTTTGGCCTCTGAAGGGGAAGCTTCACACACATCTAACAAAGTTACACCATTGAGGAATTTAGTTGTTTTGTTTTATCTCTGCAGACACATCAAGGCCCTGCTAGTAGATTCACCAACATTTGACAGATTGAAATCACTCTTCAGCCCTTCAACCAAAATTAACCGTATGTCATCCTGGCCCCTTCTTGGGCTTGTTTGTCATGGAGACTGGGGAGGAGGGGAGTGAACAAGAATGTTTACTTTCATTTCTACTCACTATGCTGTTATCTGTCTTGACTCTGCCATGTACCCTTGAGACCTAACTATCCCTGGTATCCTCTTTCCCCTGAAAATTATGTGCTGTTATTCAGGCGGGCTTTGAGCTTAGGTACGATTGGCCCAGGGCCATTGATACCCTGTTTGATTTAGGTAGAGTTACTTGTTTCACATGCTTGGCCTCAGTTCTAACAAGGAATCATTAAGAGTCTGGAACCCATTAATGTCTCAATAAACGTTAATTCTTCTGAATGACTGCTGTTGGGAACTGATTGCTCCAGTGGCTCTGACACCTTATTCTTCCTGAATGGACAACAGCCAAAGGGGCCATTCTTACACATTGCTGAAGGCCCTGCTCAGCCTGGTTTATGTTAAAATGGCTGTGTTAACTTAGAGCTATAAAATAGCTTAATAATGCTTAGTAGCATGTCTCATAGTTAATCCTGTTATTATCAACTGGCTGAACTTTCAGCACCTTCGGCAGTGTGTAATATCTGGATAATATCTGGATCTATGGGAATGAAGGAAGGGACACAGTGTACTCGCTTTTGGTGGTCCTTAAGATGGGTAGCTCTAATATTATTACTATTATTATTTGGTTATTTGTAGTTTGCCTTTCTTGGTAAGACTCAAGGTGGTTTATGTAGCATGAGTCAAGTATGATCAACAGAATGAGACATCCGTAAGAATGTAAGAGAAGTCATGTTGGATTAGGCCAATGGCCCATCCAGTCCAACACTCAATGGACAGTCCAACTCACAATGGCCAAAAACACATGGTGCCATCAGGAGGTCCACCAGTGGGGCCAGAACTCCAGAAGCCCTCCCACTGCTGCTCCCTAAGCACTATGAATACAGAGCATCAATGCCCCAGAAACAGTGTTCCATCTATACTTTGTGGCTAACAGCCACTGAAGGACCTCTGCTCCATATCCTTTTGTAATCTCCTTTTGAAACTGCCTAGGATTGTAGCTGCCACCGCTTCTTTGGGTGAAGAGGTACTTCCTATTATCTCTTCTAAACCTAAGTAAAGGTAAATGTTCCCTTGCTCGAAATCCAGTCGAATCCGACTCTAGGGTTGCGGTGCTCATCTCCATTTCAAAGCCAAAGAGCCAGCACTGTCCGAAGACATTTCCATGGTCATGTGGCTGGCATGACTGAACACCAAGGCACATGGAATGCTGTTACCTTCCCACTGGAGTGGTACCTATTTATCTACTTGCAATTTCTTGCTTTTGAACTGCTAGGTTGGCAGGAGCTGGAACTAGAGACGAGAGCTCACTCCATCAAGCAGCACCCGGGTCTCGAACTGCTTAACTACTGACCTTCCACAGCCTGCAGTTCAGCATCTTAACCACTTGAGCCCCCGCAACTCCTCCTTCTAAACCTATTGCTCATTAATTTCATTGAATACCCACAAGTACTTGTATAGTGAGAAATTGAACATTACAGTAAAACGTACAATAGGGTCTGGACTACAGCAATCTAAAGACGGACAGAAATCTCAAACATCTCAAAGTTTTGTAGAAACCATGTAGTCTGGAGCATCCTTATTGTGACAGGCAGCGATACAGTAGTGAAAGCCATGGTCCCTTGACCAACGACCCTTCCTGACCGTTCTGTTACCATACCGTCCTATGTACCTCTGCAAAAGACCTCTTGGATAATTCTGTTTTTGGATCGTTTTCAGAAAGCTAGTAGAATCATGGAATCACAGAGTTGGGAGGGGCCATACAGGCCATCTAGTCCAATCCCTTGCTCAGTGCAGGATCTCGATTATCTCAAAGTTTAAAGTTATGAGAAGGAAGTGAATGTGTATTTTAGGAACTGTAACTCAGTGACCCAAGGCCACAAAGTTCCCAAGCAGGAAGAATTCAGGTATTTATTGTAAGGCTTGTGACCCATCTCTCTCATGAAATGAGAGAGAGACAGAGACACAGAAAGATAGAGGGAGAGCAGGAAGCATTTTAAGGAAAGGAAGAAATGAAGACCACTGAAACCTGTCTTGAGAGACCCAACCACATACTAAAAACTGCATTGTCACAGAAGTATTCCAAGATGCGCTAATGCAACGGGATCAAAAATGAACTTACCGGTTTCCTGAAGAAAGAGGCAAAAGTGAGGCTGTTGGATGATGGACTGAAGTTGGACCGTCCTTTTATACTCTCCCAGTAGTTTGGTCATGACCCATTTCCTTGTGCAACATCTTAAAATCCTAATTATCTACCCATGCATGCCAGGCTCACTCACACAGATGCAACGTCTTAATTGCATTAATTGGCCTTCCTCCCTCCTCTGCGGTTAGTAGCCTATCGAAAACAACTTGGCAACCAAGACCCGCCAACACCTTCCTGTTCTCTTTCACATTGACAGACTTGGGCGTGAGTTTACTACTTGCTTCAGGATGGGCACTCATACATTTTTGAATTGGAATCAGCAAATCACTTGGGAAGATTTGAAAATTCCCTGTTGGTTACCTCTGGCCTTCAACTGGCCATGTCCCCCCACAATTCTGACTATAAGAACAGAAGAAGAACCTTGCTAGGTCAGACCAGTGGTCCATCCTGGCTCGCACAGTGGCCAACCAGTTCCTCTGTAAGGCCAACAACAGGGCATAGAGGCTGAGGTCTACCCCTGAGAAGAACATAAGAAGAGTCCTGCTGGATCAGACCAGTGGGCCATCTAGTCCAGTCTCCTGTCTTGTACAATGGCCAACCAGTTCCTCTGGAGGGCCAACAACAGGGCATAGAGGCTGAGGTCTACCCCTGAGAAGAACATAAGAAGAGTCCTGCTGGATCAGACCAGTGGGCCATCTAGTCCAGTCTCCTGTCTTGTACAATGGCCAACCAGTTCCTCTGGAGGGCCAACAACAGGGCATACAGGTTGAGGTCTACCACTGAGAGGAACATAAGAAGAGCCCTGCTGGATCAGAACAGTGGTCCATCCAGGCTCGCACAGTGGCCAACCAGTTCCTCTGTAAGGCCAACAACAGGGCATACAGGCCGAGGTCTACCCCGGAGAAGAACATAAGAAGAGCCCTGCTGGATCAGACCCGTGGGCCATCTCGTCCAGCCTCCTATCTTGTAAAATGGCCAACTGGTTCCTCTGGAGGGCCAACAACAGGGCATAAAGGTTGAGGTCTACCCCTGAGAAGAACATAAGAAGAACCCTGCTGGATCAGACCAGGGGACTAGGACTCCCCCGCCACACGATGTAAGTCACTTGGCAACCCTATTTACCACTGATTCACAGCTCTTTTCTGTAATAACATGGAACCAATGGTGTCCTACCTGTATATCTCTGTACCTATTTTATGATCACCTAGAGGGCTCTTTTTGTAGCAGGAACTCCTTTGCCTATTAGGCAACACACCCCTAATGTAGCCAATCCTCCCAGAGCTTACAGAGCTCTTCTTACAGGGGCTACTCAGGCAGGGCTCTTTTTGTAGCAGGAGCTCCTTTGCCTATTAGGCGACACACCCCTAATGTAGCCAATCCTCCCAGAGCTTATAGAACTCTTCTACAGGGGCTACTGCAGGGATCTTGTTGTAGCTGGAACTCCTTTGCATATTAAGCGACTCACCCCTAATGTAGCCAATCCAAGAGCTTACAGACCTCTTTTTACAGGGGCTACTGTAAGCTCTTGGAGGACTGGCCCCATTAGCGGTGTGTCACTGGGGGTTTCCTACCTTTTGACCTGTATATATCTCTACTTATTTTATGATCACATAGAGGGTTCTTTTTGCAGCAGGAAGTCCTCTGCATATTAGGCAACACACCCCTAATGTAGCTACTGAAAGCTTTTGGAGGATTGGCTACATAGGGGTGTATTGCAAAGGAGTTCCTGCTACAAAAAGAGCCCCGGGTACCATCACCTAGATTTGCCATTCTCTCATGGTAGGCAGGGGGTTGCCCACTTTTAGTCACCCCTCATTGACAACTCTGTGAAACAGCATACTGGATTGTTCACTAGTCTGATCCAGCAAGTGCTGTTGTTGTTCTTCTTGTGATTTTGTATTTCGACATTAGAGATGTGACTAATTTTGATTAGCTAATTCAAATCATTTCTTGCCTCCTCCCAAGGCCCCTCCTGAAGTCTCTTGATGTGTCTTCTATCTTTGTCACTGAAATGTTTGCAGATTGCATTTTGAAATCCATATTAACTTTCTTTTGGAAGCCTTGCTGGTCCCCAAAATTACCTGCCTTGAAGTGATGAGTTAACCTTGCACTTTTTGTGAGGGGGGGGGGGTAGGGCAGGAAGGATTTCTGCCCAAAGGAAGGCTTTACATAGCTCTTCATTGGACCTCACGAGCTAAGATACTGCAAGCTTGAAACCTAGGCTAGTCAATAGCATCAGTTCAGCATCAAAAACAAGAATGGCCAATTCAAAGCTGTAAAAATTGAATGAGGAGGAGGAGGAGAAAATATTGGATTTATACCCCTCCCTTCACTACCTAAAGTAGTCTCTGAGTGTCTTACAATCTCCTTTCCCTTCCTCTCCCCACAAAGGACACCCTGTGGGGTAGGTGGGGCTGAGAGAGCTCTTCTGTTAGCCGAATTGCCTTGATTTATAAGTGTGAGGAATATGCATATTAAATGGCAATAGGCATTATAGGATCAGACCTGTGTATACCGGAGTCCCACTTATCCAACTCCCAGAAATAGACACTGAGACTAGATCTTAAAAAGCAGTGATTCTGTTTACTAAAGGATTATCACACATACACACATAGATTCAAGCACTCTCACACACAATACAGAATTATGGAGTTGAAAGGATAGAGACATTTGCATGAGCAGGATAATTATTGGTGGGGTGATAACTTTTTCTGTCTGGCAAGACACTTGGATCAAGCAGTGAAAAATAACTCAATAGGGGGAAAGGGACTGTGAGCTGACCAGCAGCACAAGTGGACTAATTCCAAGCCAGCCTAGATTTGGAACCAACCATTAATCTCCCTCTACACTGCATGCCATTTTCACTTTAAGAACATAAGAACATAAGAGAAGCCAATGTTGGATCAGGCTGATGGCCCATCCAGTCCAACACTCTGTCACACAGTGGCCAAAAATACCAGGTGGTATCAGGAGGTCCAGCAGTGGGGCCAGGACACTAGGAGCCCTCACACTATTGACCCACCCAAGCACCAAAAATACAGAGCATCACTTGCTCTGGAGTCCCTATCTATACCTTGTGGTTAATAGCTACTGATGGACCTCTGCTCCATATGTTTATCTAATTCCATCTCCTGTGGCAGTGAATTCCATGTGTTAATCACTCTTTGGGGGAAGAAGTACTTCCTTTTATCTGTTCTAACCTGACTGTAATAAAGATGGGGAATTATGAATATTGTGGAAATAGGCTTTAAGGGAGCAATGACCTTTGGCCCCGGTCACACGGGCCAGATATCGAGGGGGGAGGCGTGACTAATTGCCCTGGAGGAAGCTAATGCGTGACTGCCCGAGCACATGTCCCGGTCGAGGTCCCATGGTTCGAGGAAAATGCCAATCAGACGGGTATCCTGCAGCGCAGCACAGAAGCCGCGCCACGTGATCACACTAGCAATCGCTCCTCGTGTGCATGCGCTGTTGGGTGCTGTTGTGCAACCTGCGGAGACGAACAGCGGTGGGCGCTGGATGCCACGTAAGTCCACCAGTAAAGTGATCAGATGCCTGCCCTTGGCCAGCGGTTTCAGGAAACTAGTGCCTCGTAGGTACTAGTTTTTAACTCCGCACCTTCAGCGGGGAGCTACGGGTTCGCCACAGGAGCACTGTGCTTCCCAGATGTTGGGGTGAGATCGCACCCAGAAAATCCGTGGGACTCCCGTGCCTCTCCTGTGGCAACTTTGCCATGTGACCGGGGCTCTCATATACCAGAGTCCAATTTACACAGATTCCCAGAAATAGACCAGGAGTCCCATGCATAATCTTATAAACCTCAATCATGTCACCCCTCAGTCGTCTTTTCTCCAAGCTAAAGAGCCCTAAGTGCTTTAACCAGGGGTCATTTGGGGGGGACGCGGGGGGACGCCATCCCCCCGGGTGAGGTGCGGGAGGGCGGGGCCTGGAGCTCCCTGCTGGTGCTCGCTGGAGGTCGCCGCCGGCTGTGGGGAGGACACACTTCCAGTGATGTCAGGGGGTGTGGCATATGCTAATGAGTTATGCTAATGAGTCCCCCTAGCTCTTTTTCTATGAAATGACCCCTGGCTTTAACCTTTAATTAGATCTTAAATACAATTTCTTTTACTAGACGATTCACACACACATACAATAAAAATAAAACAATCACACACTCAAGCAATATAGAACTAGGAAATTAGATAGAATGGTACAGCAACAGTTGCATGAGCAGGACGTATCACTGGTGGGGTGATACCCTACCTGTCTGATGCAACGAGGTGATTCTGCAGCAAAAAATGGGGAAAATACTAGGGTAGGGATCATGCGATGATCAGCAGCACACGTGGTGGACTTCAGACAGCGCTACAAATGAAGGCAGCTAAATAGGGTAGGGTTAGGAGAGGCAGGAGAAGAGGGCCACCAAGACACGTAGTCCCCAGGAAGATGCTAGAAGCTGCCAGTTCCTTAACGAGGTCAGAAGAATGGAATTAAGTGTTGGGCAATTGATTCAACGTTTGCTAACAATGACACCTCTTAGACTGGGCAGCTTAAGACAAAGAAAAAGAAAAGGTAGCAATTCCAGGTTTCTGGCTAGTCAGCGATCCGGTGACCTACATCATCATTCTCTCGACGGGCGGGGTGTGTGTTTGGCTGCTCAGGTGATCTCATCACAGCCAAGTTCTATTGTTTAACTTGAGGATGAGTATGTGCAGTGATGCTAGGAGAAGATGTGTGGAGGGAATTAGATAGGTATATGGAGCAGAGGTCCATCAGTGGCTATTAGCCACAAGGTATAGATAGGGGCTCTGGGGCAAATGATGCTCTGTCTTCTTGGTGCTTGGGGGGGGGCAACAGTGGGAGGGCTTCTAATGTCCTGGCCCCACTACTGGACCTCCTGATGGCACCTGGTGTTTTTGGCCACTGTGTGACAGAGTGTTGGACTAGATGGGCCTTTGGCCTGATCCAACATTGGTGTCTCTTATGTTCTTATGAGGAATGCTGCCTGCGTGCTGGAGAAGAAGTCCTTCAATGGAGTCCTTTGCAGGAACACTCAGGCTTCTGGTGGAAAGCATGGCTTCTGGTTGCTGGGCGCTGCATATTTCTGGCATCAGGGAGGTTGGTTTGCCTCCTGTATGGATGTAGGGGTGAGAAGCACCATGGGTCCTACATCTGGCTGGCATACTGTTTCAGGGTGAGGCTTCCCTTAGCTGGACCCATGGCCACTGTCCGGGAGGCTTGGCACCATCATTGGGCTACTGCACAGTTCAGTTTCTGGCATATTTATTATATAGTTCGTAGCCTTATAAACACTGTGCAAGGCTCTCGCAGGGCAACACTTCTGAGAACTGCTCTTTCCAGAACTTGTAACTGACTCAAGGTCACTCCAGTAGCTGCATGTGGACCTTGTAACTGACCCAAGGTCACACCAGCAGCTGCATGTGGCGCACTGGGGGATCGAACCTGCTTCTTCCAGATTAGACTCCGCCACTCTTAACCACTACACCTAACTGGCTCTCAAGAGTTTCGAAAGCATCTATGTGTTCAGTTATTTCCTGGAAGAGGCCACAAAAGGCAATCAGCTCTAGCCACATTGATTTATAAAATGCCCATGACTACTCCGGTACTGCTACATCCTTTTTTGAGCACCATGGGCTGTATCGTATGTTTCCAATCCACCAATACCAGAGCTTTCCTTGGGTGCAGGAACGTTTCCACTGGTGCAAAATATAAGGTTCCTTCCTCCAAAGGAATGATCTGGATGCAAGTCAAAAGTTAAAGAAGTAACATTCAGAAAGCAGCAGAGAAATGTTGCCATCTCCAAAGACCTTAAGGTCACCTGATCCAACAACATTAGCAATGTGTTCCAAAGGGAGAATCCGACATGGAGCTACCTCATGGGAACTGGTAAGCAAATTTCAGACTGTAAGAACATAAGAGAAGCCATGTTGGATCATGCCAATGGCCCATTGAGTCCAACGCTCTGTGTCACACAGTGACCAAAACCCAGGAGCTGCCAGTGAGGTCAAAACTTCAGAAGACCTCCCACTGCTGCTCCCTAGGCAAGGAGGAGGAGGAGGAGGAGAAGAAGAGGAGGAGGGGGAGGGGGAGGAGGAGGAGGAGGAGGAGATTGGATTTATACCCCACCCTTCACTCTGAGTCTCAGAGCAGCTTACAAACTCCTTTCCCTTCCCCTCCCCACAACAGACACCCTGTGAAGTAGGTGGGGCTGAGAGAGCTCGTTCAAGAACTGTCCTTTGAAGGACAGCTCTTGTCAAAACTATGGCTTGTCCAAGGTCATCCAGCAGGTGCAAGTGGAGGAGTGGGGAATCAAACCTGCTTCTCCCAGATTAGAGTCCGCACACTTAACCACCACACCAAACTGGCTCCCAAATACAGTTCCATCTATGCCTTGTGGATTAACCACTGAGGGACATCTGCTCCATGTGTGTATCCAATCTCCTCTTCAAACTGCTTATGCTTGTAGCCACCACCACTTCTTCTGGCAGTGAATTCCACATGTTAATTACTCTTTGGGTGAAGAAGTACTTCCTTGTATCTGTTCTAAACCTACTGCTCATTAATTTCATTGAGTGCCCATGAGTTTTTGTATTGTTAGAATGGGAGAAAAATACTTCATTCTCTACCTTCTCTATCCTATGCCCTGGAGACTTCAAAAACTACTATTGTATCTTGCACCTTTTGTTGTCACCAGCAGATGTTTTCTGAGAGTGGATCACAGCTATGCTGATTGGAGCTTGTATTCAGTTTGTTCTTTGGATAATAACATGCCTATGACCATCTAGCCCAGTCTCATCAGATCCTGGAAGTTAAGCAGGGTTGCCCTGGTGTTAGCCAAATTGCTTTTGATAATTAATAAAGATGGCAAATTATGGTTATTAATGTGCAATTGGCATCTGTCATGATCTGTGCAGGACTGGGAGAACCAGGCCTAGTGAGGCCTAGGCCCAGGAGAGACCTGTGTGGGAGTGGAAAGCAGATAGCCTACAATCCCCACAATGCTTAGCGATGGTTGTAACCAATCGGTGTCCAGGGATTGTGTGAGGACATTGTGACTTAAGCTTTGTGGGCTGTGGAACTGTGTTCTTTTCTCTTCTGTGTTCTTCCCACTCACAGAGCTTAAACTGGGAAGGGACAGTCTTGTCTGAAAGAAAGATCCCACACTTGGGACAGAGTGAGTACAGGCACAGGCCTGGTATAAAAGGTTGTGGGCCTTGAATAGTAACTAGTTAAGAGAAATAGGTAATCACATTAGGTTTGGTTTATTTTGCCTTTTTGTTGTTCAGTCGCACAGTCGAGTCTGACTCTTCGCGACCCCATGAACAAGATCCCGCCAGGCCCTCCTGTCCTCCGCTGTCCTCTGAAGCTTGCTCAACTTCATGTTCGTTGCATCTATGACACTGTCCAACCATCTCATCCTTTGCCGTCCCCGTCTTCTTTGACCTTCAATCTTTCCCAGCATCAGGGTCTTCTCCAGGGAGTGCTCCCTTCTCATTTGGTGGCCAAAGTATTTGAGCTTAATTTTCATTATCTGGCCTTCCAGGGAACAGTCAGGGTTGATTTCTTTTAGGATTGACTGATTTGATCTTCTTGCAGTCCAAGGGACTCTCAAGAGTCTTCTCCAGCACCATAGTTCAAAAGAATCTATTCTTCGGCGCTCGGCCTTCCTTATAGTCCAACTCTCACAGCCATACATGACTACTGGGAATACCATTGCTTGGACCATGCGTATTTTTGTTGGCAGGGTGATGTCTCTACTTTTTATCATGCTGTTGAGGTTCGCCATCGCTTTCCTCTCTCTCCACTTTTACACTGAGCAAGAGGCTCTTTAGGTCCTCTTCACTTTCTGCCATTAGAGTGGTATCGTCTGCATATCTGAGGTTGTTGATCTTTTCCCCAGCAATCTTGATTCCCGCTTGTGATTCATCCAGGCCAGCATTTCGCATGATGTACTCTGCATATATATTAAATAAGCAAGGTGACAATATACATCCTTGTCGTACTACTTTTCCTATGCTAAACCAATAAGTTGTTCCATATCCGGTTCTAACTGTCGCTTCTTGACCCTTATACAGGTTTCTCAAGAGACATGTGAGGTGGTCTGGTACTCCCATCTCTTTAAGGACCTGCCATAGTTTGTTGTGATCCACACAGTCAAAGGCTTTAACATAGTCAATGAAGCAGAAGTAGATCTTTTTCTGGTACTCTCTTGCTTTCTCCATAATCCAGCGAATGTTGACAATTTGATCTCTAGTTCCTCTACCTCTTCGAAACCCAGCTTGTACTTCTGGCAGTTCTCTATCCACGTACTGTTGAAGCCTAGCTTGCGGGATCTTGAGCATGACCTTGCTAGCGTGTGATATGAGTGCAATTGTGCGATAGTTTGAACATTCCTTTGCATTGCCCTTCTTTGGGATTGGAATGTATACTGACCTTTTCCAATCCTGTGGCCACTGTTGCGTTTTCCAAATTTGCTGGCAAATTGAGTGCAGCACTTTAACAGCATCATCTTTTAAGACTTTGAATAGCTCAGCTGGAAGACCTTTTTTTGCCTTTAGACACTGTTATATATTTTAAGCACTTTGTCTTGTTTTCCTTGCCCCGTTACTGTATTAATAAACCATTGGTTTAATGTTCTCTGCCTGGTCATCATGCCTATATTTCTTGGCTTAAAAGGAACATTTTGGTTGGGCTTGAGAGGGTACTCTGGGCCTTCCCAAGGGACCCTAAGTCCAGAGTGGTGTCAGAGGAAGGTGGCAGCCCACTAGGAGTCATGACAGCATCTAAGGGAGCAAAGCCTATGTATACAGAAGTCCCGCTTTTTCCAGTAACCCAGAAATAAAAGACACCAAGTCTCAAGTAAATGGTTTCTTTAATGAGAAATATACTTCAAGCATACAAATAACTTCACAATCACACACACAGTTATTCAGGCCTAGGAAATATAGACAGAAAGGGATAGTGACATTTGCATCAGCTGGAGAATCGTTGAGGGGTGATACGTACCTGTCCTCGGCGAGATAAAGCGATCCACAGAAAAACAAGAGAGTCTATAAGGGAAAAATGGGATTGTATTCTGAGCCAGCAGAACACGTGGCAGACTCTGGCAGTACTAAAACCAAGAGTCATGGAGATAGGGTGGGTCTAGAGGTACAGGAGAGAGAGAGAGCATGGTGGGTCATGTTCTTTTATACACTGTTGGGACGGGGGTGGGCTTTGCTGGCACTTTCCTTGTAACGTCCCCTCGGTCAGTCCCAGGAAGTTTCCTAATCAAAAACCAGTTTCAGGAGGAAGGGTGCTTAATGGTTGGGCAATATTGGATTCCATTTACTCTTAACAGTGGCACCTTTGAGAACAATGGCTGAGCCGGCCAGAGTCATTGTCATCGATGGTCCATTGATGGCTCCAGGTAATGGGTTTAGCTGGTACGTGTCAGCCCTCTAATCCTCTCATGGCTGTGGATTCTTTGTCATGCTGTGGTCCCTGCCACACGGTGGTAAAAAGCATGACCAAAGTGCGGCTTTTTACCCCCGCACCAAAAGAGACATGTGGCGGTGGGATCACACACATCCCCTGAGCCGCCGCACAGTTGCTCCCCGGCACGATCAGATGCCGGGGAGGAAGCCACTGATGGGAGACCGAGGCAGCCGGCTGCGCATGTGTGCGCATGCGCAGTTCGGCCAGGAGCCTCAAATGCTCCTGACGACGGACACGCAGGCGATCCCACGGCCGTGCTTGCTGCGGCATTTCAGGTAAGTCCTTCTCTTTACTAGCTTCTTTTTTGCTCCGAATTACTGGGCTGTAGGGACGGATCGGGGACGGGTGCGTGCCACTTCCCAGATGTTGCGGTTTGATCGTGCCCATTTGCTGCACCCCCAATCCGTCCCTCTTTCGGCCCAAAACCTCCCATGTGACCGGGGCCTGTGTTCGGCAAAAGTGGGGGGAGGTGACTGCGTCTCAGAGAAGATGCTAGTTCATGGAGTCTCCAATCAAGATCTCTGGTCTCATGGCTGGTATGGTGTCTATTTAAACAGCAAATGGTTACTGGTCTTACTGTGCTTCACTTGGTTAGGGAGCTTGGTTCTCTTCCTGCTACGCTGCGGTTAAGAGATGGCAGGTAACCCCAGGAACCATTAGTACACCATCTCAGGAAAAGATTTTCCTATTCTGGGCATTTGTCTGCAGTTGGCATCAGCTTAGGGTCACCACACAACCCATTCCCTTTTGCACATTTACCGCACAGTCCAGTTATTGTGGAGTTCATAAGTCCAAAAGGAGCGCTATAAGCGCCTTGTAGGGCAACACCGGTTGGTACTTGGAGACAACCAAGGAATTCCGGGATTGGTGTGTGAAGGCAGGCAATGGGAAACCACCTTTATTTGTCTCTTGCCTTTAAAACCCTACAGAAAATATCCCCAGCATAGAATCTTAGGGTTGGAATGGACATCCATGGTCATCTAGTCCAGCCCCCTGTACAATGCAGGGAATCCACAAATACCACCCTTCCATTCTGATCTGGGAGAACTGGGTTTGATTCCCCACTCATCCTCAGGCAGCTGCTGGTGTGACCGTGGGTCAGTCACAAGTTCTGCCAGAGCTGTTCTCTCAAAGACAGTTTCTGTCAGAGCTCTCTCAGCCCCACCTACCTCACAGGGTGCCTATTGTGGGGAGGGGAAGGGAAAGGGGACTGTAAGCTGCTCTGAGACTCCTTCAGGTAGTGAAGGGCGGGGTGTAAATCCAATCTCTTCTTCTTCTTCAAATGGGCAAAACCAACAACTGCTTATATTTATTTAACCTTCGATTTATATACCACCCTAACCCCCCTAATGGGGGTCTCTGGGCGGTTTACAACTTGTAGTGCTAATCGCTTTTATGGATCCCTAACTATGGGCACATTCTCAGGGGTTGGGTCAGCCTACCTAGCACCCCGGTGGTGGCGGCTCTTCCTTCTGGTCTCCGGCTTCGGCTTCCTTGGCTCCTTCGGTCGGCAGGACGCTCCTCTCTCCAGCGCAGTTCTTCTCCAGCGAGGCAGCCGTCTCGGTGTGTGAGTTCATCTCTCCCGGCCTTGGCTGCGTCCGATAGGCTCCGCCGCGCCGGGAGATGACGTCATCCACACCTTCTACTGCTCGCGCCGGCCGTTTTCTGCAGGCCACCAGGGATCGCTCCACTGGCTCTCGATGTTCCGTCGTGCCGCCTCGTCTCTGCCGCCAGGATCCGCCATCACCACCGCCGTCGCCGCCATTGTTGTTGTTCCTTCGCTGCTGCCGCCGCCGCACACCACACTCCTCGGACGAGGGGGGTGCCCCTACCCTACTAAGGGTAGGTTCCCATTTATCTACTCGCCCTTTAACGGGCTTTTGAACTGCTGGGTGCTTATATGTGGTCCTTCTCCACTGCGGTCCCCACCTTGAGCAACTGTCTGCCTGAAGAGGTCAGGAAGGTTCCTGTTCTCCAGGCTTTCTGCAAACTAAATTTTTCAAGAAGGCTATTCTTTGTAGATAATAGAGTAAAAAAGGTAAAGGTTCCCTTGCTCGAAAGCCAGTCGCATCTCCGTTTCAAAGCCGAAGAGCCAGCGCTGTCCGAAGACGTTTCCGTGGTCATGTGGCTGGTGTGACGGAACGCTGTTACCTTCCCACCGAAGCGGTCCCTATTTATCTACTTGCAATTCCTTGCTTTCGAACTGCTAGGTTGGCAGGAGCTGGAGCTAGAGATGGGAGCTCACTCCATCCTGCGGCACCCGGGTCTCGAACTGCTGAACTACTGACCTTCCACAGCCTGCAGTTCAGCGTCTTAACCATTTGAGCCACCGCAGCTCCAGATAATAGAGTAGCACTGTACAAAAGCCACAAAATTACCTGGATAAATGATCAGGGACTGTGATCTGTATGACCATGTGTATTTTGTTCTGGGTTGGCTTCCATTGTGTGGTTTCAGAACATTTAATGTGTCATGCTAACCCTTACGCTGTGCTTCAGTTCTGTTCTTAGACTTCTAGTTGATTCTACAACCCATGGCCTGTTTCATTGTTCACTGGATGCCCCATCTTGTCGACTGCATTTACTAACTCTGTGTAATCTGTCTTGAGTCCAAATGAGAAAGGTGGACTATAAATAAAATAAAATAAAATAATCTTTGGGCTCATCATCCCCCACCAAAAATATTCTACATCTTTAAAAAATAAAAAAAAGGTCTCCGGATACAGCAATTGTTACCCCATTGTTGACTTTCTCCATTTTCTTCCAGCTGAGGATATGGATTGTGTCCAAGTATTTTTTTTTAATATATATATATAATAAATTATATATATATTATAAATTAAAGTATTTTTTCACCATTAGGAGTTAAGCAACAATTTAAGAGTCTTGCAATGATTTTCATCAGTGAGCTTAAGGTTGAGCTGCTATATTTTATGATGCCCCTGCACTTCCTTTCAACCTTACCCAAAACGTGCCCTTTGACGTCCTGTTCTTGAAGTAATTTGTTCTCTTAGCAAAATCTATTTTCTAAGCAAAATCCTATTCTCTAAGTCAAACCTGTCCTTTGACCTCCTGTTCTCAATCAAGGGTCTGTGCCATCTTTATCTTTCAAAGGAAAAGTGTGAAAAAAATGTTTTCCTTATATCCTCTTAGGCATGTAGAATGTAACTTAAACAAATGATAGAGTAAATTATGTTTGAGAATGGAATGGCTGAACTCCTTTTGAAATACCAGACCCTGACCTCTTTGTTTTGTTTTATCCTATGAAAGAAGAACTTTGCATCTGTTCTTGATGCCTGCATTTTACTGAGGTCTGGACAAACTGACAAGCTCTCATCAGAATGATCCTTAATAAAATTCCCTGCTTTGTTAGTGAAAAGTCTTCAGTGAATCTTTATCTCTCCCAGATAGAATCGTGGGAGGGAGAGCTGTAGCAGGACAAACAAAGATCCCCTAATAGATTGCACGCTTAATTATAAAATAACAGATAAAAGGAAGGACTTCTTCACCCAGAGAGTGATTAACACATGGAAGTCACTGTCAAAGGAGGTGGTGGTGGCTACAAGCATGGACGGCTTCAAGAGGGAATTAGATAAGCATATGGAGCAGAAGTCCATCAGTGGCTGGGGCACTGGGGCAAGTGATGCTCCGTATTCTTGGCGGTTGGCGGGGGACAACAGTGGGAGGGCTTCTAGTGTCCTGGCCCCATTGCTGGACCTCCTGATGGCACCTGGTATTTTTGGCCACTGTATGACAGATCCAGCATTGGCTTCTCTTCTTATCACACACCACTACAGAGAGAGGCAATACACTTTCCCTTCATTCCCCCCCCCCTTTTAACTTAGCAAGAACTGAGCATTGTGCATGGCTAACAACAGAAACCCAGACAGGCCATCGTGATGCAAAGCAAGCGTTTTAATTTGAGAGCAGAAAGCGGATTGCTGCACTGAACCACCGCAGGCTTCGATCCAAACATTACAGTACAGACAGAAAAACGGAGGGCATCTCCATTGCCCAGTTGTCCTGCAGAGCATTAAAAAAAGAGAGCCTGGTTAAGATGGCACTGGGCTTCCGTGAAGATGCAGGTAGTGTCCATTGGAGAAATAGTCATTCAGTAAAGGCAGAGCACACTCTGAGAAAGGCAGGCGTGGGACTGACTGAGACAAGTGCTGAGCACCCAATGGGAAGCGTAGGACTTAGAGTCTCTGGCATCAGTGCCCAGAAAGCTCAGCGATGGATTCGCTGGTCTGTGTGGCCATTTTATGTCTTCATTGGAAGTCCCCTCCAGATCTTACCAGGGTCCATCGATGCTGCTACAGCTGTACCTTCGAGAGAGGGGGTAGCAGACCCCAGAACTGTAACCACAAGGGTTGTAACAGATGCTACCATGCCTAAGTCCATACCCCAATCCGTAGCAGCTAGAGCGACGACCAGAGAGGCCACCATAACCACAGCCTCCATAATATTGTATCTGGGTGGAACCACGACCATCCCCGTAACCACCATAGTAGGTTTGTGGGAGGCAGCGACCGCCATAACCACCATAGGAGGTCTGTGAGGAGCGACTACCACCCATGCCGCCATAGGAGGTCTGCGGAGAGCCACTACTACCATAGCCACCTAAGTAAATTGGTGGGTAGCAGCTACGGCCATAACCACCCCAGTAGATTGGTGGGTAACAACTAGGGCCATACGACGGGATACATCTGATGCGTTGCCCGTAGCCTCCATAGCAGCTGGCAGAGCTAGCACCAATGCGCTGTCCATAGCCTCCATAGCCGCTGCCAGAACTAGCTCCAATGCACCGTCCATAGCCTCCAGAGCCGCTGCCAGAACTACCACCCATGCGCTGTCCATAGCCTCCATAGCCGCTGCCAGAACTAGCTCCAATGCACCGTCCGTAGCCTCCAGAGCCGCTGCCAGAACTACCACCCATGCGCTGTCCATAGCCTCCAGAGCCGCTGCCAGAACTACCACCCATGCGCTGTCCGTAGCCTCCATAGCCGCTGCCAGAACTAGCTCCAATGCACCGTCCGTAGCCTCCAGAGCCGCTGCCAGAACTACCACCCATGCGCTGTCCATAGCCTCCATAGCCGCTGCCAGAACTAGCTCCAATGCACCGTCCATAGCCTCCAGAGCCACTGCCAGAACCAGCTCCAATGCACCGTCCGTAGCCTCCAAAGCCACTGCCAGAGCTAGCACCCATGCGCTGTCCGTAGCCTCCAGAACCACTGCCAGAACTAGCACCCTTGCTCTGTCCGTAGCCTCCAGAGCCGCTCCCAGAACTAGCACCCTTGCTCTGTCCGTAGCCTCCAGAGCCGCTCCCAGAAGAGATGCTTTTGCGGCGGCATGGGTCACATTGGCTTTGGTATTTGTAGTCGCTCATGTTTTCTGAGGTGCTGGATCTGAAATGATGCAACATGGAATAAATTTGATTGGACATGTGCCTTTGATCAGGAAACATCAGATGTGGTTGGGATGGAATGACACCAGTGAACATTTCAACAGCATTTTGTTTGTATCTGCTAGCATTTTCCTTCCTAGGACCCAACTGGGACCTTTAGACAATGGACACAAGGGATACCTCTTGGAGGGTGCAATACTTCTTTTTTAAAAAAGAAGAAGCTTAAACTATCTAGGGACTCTAATCTGGAGAGCCAAGTTTGATTCCTCCCTCTTCCACATGAAGCCTGCTGAGCAGGGGTCATTTCCTGCAGGAGCGCACATGAGCGGAGCTCCGGCAGTAAAGAGCCCAGAGGGTGGGCACATGCCACAAGCCCCACCCCCTGCCCCCAGCAGCCCTCAGTCAGAGCAAGAAGCAGCCAGGTAAGTTGCAGAGGCCCCACCCCACCCCCCGGTCCAAAAGAGTCCAGTGGCATCTTTAAGACCAAGTTGTATTCAGGTACAAGCTCTCCCTCCTCTGCGAGATCTGCATGTCCCACCCCCCAACCGCTAGCAATCCAAAACAGTCTAGTGGAGCCTGAGCGGTGGGTGTTGCCTTCTGACACACCTCCAGTGATGTCAGGGGTGTGGCACATGCAAATAAGTTATGCTTATGAGTTATGCTAATGAGCTCCTGCACCTCTTTTTCTACGAAATGACCCCTGCTGCTGAGTGAACTTGGGCCAATCACAGTTCTTTCAGAGGTCTCTCAGCTCCTCCTACCTCATGAGGTGACTTCTATGAAGAGAGGAAGGGAAGGTGATTATAAGCAGCTTTGAGACACCTTAGTTTAGAGGAAAGGGGGGTATAAAAACCAACTCTTCTTCTTCTTCTTCTTCTTCGGACATGTGGACAACCTAGACTTCTGCTAGTCTTTCCAAAACCTTTTGCAATAGAAAAGAGTAAGAATCCTGTAGCTACTGAAAGAATAACAAAATTTTTGGTAGGGGATGAGCTTTCGTGAGTCACTGCTCACTTTTTCAGACCTGAAGAACAGCAGTGATCTGAAAAAATCAGCAATGACTCACGGAAGCTCGTACCCTACCAGAGATTTTTTGTTGGTCTTTAAGGTGCTCCTGGACTATTACTCTTTTCTGCTGTTACAGACAGATTATCATGGCTACCCATCTCGATCCCTATCTTTCCCCCCTCAAGACCTAGCAACGGTGGCCCATGCAATGGTCACTTCCAGAGTTGATTACTGCAACTCGCTCTATGCAGGCTTACCCTCGAGGCTGCCCCAGAAATTACAACTGGTGCAGAATGGGTATTTCAGAAACTTGGTGGGATGAGGAAAACCAGTGGGATACAGTGATTCCCGATTATATATTATATTGGAAGGATGGGGGGGAAGTGTTGGAGGTGGGGTGGCTCTGTATGTCAGAGAGGGTATAATGTCCAGAAAGATTGAGAGGCTAAGAGAATTGGATTCACTTCTGGAAATTCTACGGGTTGAAATAGGGGAGCCAAAAGGAAACTTAACACTGGGAGTTTGTTATCACCCACCAGATTAAAAGATAGAGGAGGATTCCTCATCAAAGGCTCCTAAGTAAGCTCAAAAATCATGGGATAAAAGGACAAGTCCTTTTATGGATCAAAAACTGGCTAATTAATAGAAAATAGAGAGTGAGTATAAATGGGCAATTTTCTCAGTGGAGGGTGGTAAGCAGTGGGGTATCGCAGGGATCAGTACTTGGTCCACTGCTTTTTAACTTGTTCATTAATAATTTGGAGTTGGGAGTAAGCAGTGAAGTGGCTAAATTTGTGGATGATACGAAGTTGTTCAGGGTGGTGAAAACCGGTGAGGATTGTGAGGCACTCCAAAGGGAACTGTCAAGGATGGGCAAGTGGGTGTCAACATGGCAAATGTGGTTCAATGTGGCCAAGTGCAAGGTGATGCACATTGGAGACAAAAATCCTAAATATAAATACACATTGATGGGGTCTGAACTGGCAGAAACTGATCAAGAGAGAAATCTTGGAGTTGTAGTAGATAACTCACTGAAAATCTCAAGACAGTGTGTGACTGCAATAAAAAAGGCCAATGCTATACTGGGGATTATTAGGAAGGGTATTGAAAACAGATCAGCAAATATCATAATGCCCCTATATAAATCAATGGTGCGACCTCATTTGGCATACTGTGTGCAGTTCTGGTCACCACACCTTAAAAAGGATATTATAGCTTTGGAAAAAGTGCAGAAAAGGGCAACTCAAATGTTAAAAGGGTATGAACACTTTCCCTATGAGGAAAGGTTAAAGTGCTTAGGGCTCTATAGCTCGGAGAAACGACGACTGAGGGGTGACATGATTGAAGTTTATAAGATTATGCATGGGATAGAGCAGGTAGAGAAAGGTATTTTTCTCCCTTTCTCACAAGACAAGAACTCATGGGCACTCAATGAAATTGCTGAGCGGTCGGGTTAGAACAGATAAAAGGAAGTACTTCTTCACCCAAAGAGTGATTAAAACATGGAATTCACTGCTCTCCGCTGTGCGTATTTACCCAGAAGTTAATCCCCTTTAGTTCAGTTAATAATGCAACGAACATGAAGTTGAGCAAACTTCAGAGGATGGTGGAAGACCTGAAAGCCTGGCGGGATCAGGTTCATGGGGTCGCGAAGAGTCGGACTCGACTGTGTGACTGAACAACAACAAAAAATATGAATTTATGTGGTTTTATTGGTATTTTTGCACCAACTGTGTTAGCTGCCCTGAGCCTGCTCGTGGGGAAGGCGGGGTCAAAATTGAATAAATAAATAAATAAATAAATGTAAGTTCAGCACCTTCAGCTTCATTTACTCTCCAAATTACACACACAGTTGTGAATCATATTGCATCGACATGAAATCTAAGTCCTACTATTGTTAAATGTTTTTGTACACATGCTTGGCCTGAGCTGGGTTTCTGAGGAGCAGCACCTTCTCTTTCATCAGCTCCTCCTCTAGAGGTGGACACTTTGCCGACTGCAATATGACTTACTTCCATTTAACAGTGTCATCCTATCTAGAGTTCTGCCTTTCAAAGCCAGTTGACATCAAAAGACTTAGAAGGGTGTAATGCTGCTCGAGATGGGATGATAGGCACACTTACACTTAAAGACTTAAAGCTCTCCGCTGTGCGTATTTACCCAGAAGATAATCCCCTTGAGTTCAGTTAACTTTACTCCCACGTAAAGGTGCATGTGATCGCAGCTTTAGAATAGCCTCTCTGGATTTACATCTCAAATCAACACAGCACCTTTTCAGTTCAGCATTCAAGGGTCTAACACTTTTGACTATTGAGAAGGTTTAAAACATCAATAAGAAGTTGGTCCAAGATCTCATCAAATCTTGGAAGCACAGCATGGTGGTCCTGGTTAGTCCTTGGATGGGAGACCACCTAGAAAGGCCAGCTTTGCTATGTAGAGGCAGGCAATGGGGAATCACCTCCAAATGTCTCTTGACTTAAAAACCCATAACAGGTCAGGTCGTCATAAGTTGGTTGTGACTTGATAACGCTTTCCACCCACCACCAAGAAACCTAACCTAGAGCCACCATGTTCCCAGGCCAGATGAATTAATCTTCTTCTTCTTCTTCTTCTTCTTCTTCTTCTTCTTCTTCTTCTTCTTCTTCTTCTTCTTCTTCTTCTTCTTCTTCTTCTTCTTCTTCTTCTTCTTCTTCTTCGTTGGATTTATACCCCACCCTTCACTACCCAAGGGAGTCTCAGAGCAGCTTAAAAACTCCTTTCCCTTCCCCTCCCCACAACAGACACCCTGTGAGGTAGGTGGGGCTGAGAGAGCTCTGACAGAAACTGCTCTTTTTCAAGGACAGCTCTTATCAGAAATATGGCTTGCCCAAGGTCATCCAGCAGGTGTAAG
Source organism: Gekko japonicus (assembly GCF_001447785.1). NCBI lineage: Eukaryota > Metazoa > Chordata > Lepidosauria > Squamata > Gekkonidae > Gekko > Gekko japonicus. Next base: position 321,538 of record NW_015174878.1, on the reverse strand, counting down.
TGGAGGAGTGGGGAACCAAACCCAGTTCTCCCAGATTAGAGTCCACTACACCAAACTGGCTCTCACAACACACTGAGGCCTATTGTCAAATCATTTTTTTTTAAGAGCAGGAAGCTTTTAACAGAAAGAAACACTCAGAATCCACAAAACTATCATGCAAAACACAACCACACAAAGAATGAAAAAATGAACTGTCAAAGAGACATTTCAAGAGGCACTAAAATGGAACTTACTTGGTTTACGGGAAGAATGGAGTTCAAGTGAAGTCGCTGAAGGAACTGAAGACGGGCTGTCCTTTTATACTCTCCCTGGGACAGTCTTCCGATTATGAGCCACCCTGGTGCGCGACACTCACAAATCCTAATTATGAGCCCAAATATTCCATGCTCACTCACACAGAGGTAATGTCTTAATTGCTTTAATTGTTCTCCCTCTCAAGTTTGGAGTTATTACTCTATCAAAGGCAACTTTGCACTCAAGACCTGCCAACTCCCTCATGCTCTCTTTCATATTAACGAGCTTGTGAACGAGTTTAATACCCCCTTCAGGATGGCCATTTGTACATTTTTGACTATGCATTCACCATGTTGGAGGAGGTAAAGCCGACATTTGAAATCACTGGGGAAGAGTAGTAAATTCCAGTTGGTTGCCATTGGCCATGTTTCCAACAATTATGATCATGATGGTCAGTGTAACGTTTGGTGCATAAACATTTCTTATCCATGCAAGCTCCTAATAGTTATCATCACAAGGGAGATATTTTTTTTTCCCCGAAGCCACTATGTGGATGTAGGGTTGCCGCTTATAAAGTTGTACCGACTTCTCCCACTGGTGTTCCCGTGTTCCTCTTGCTCACTCAATAGAGCAATGGCAGAAGAATGGAAGGATAAACAGTGTTGTGACATCACTTCCAGGCTTTACCAGGAAGTGATGTCACACTGCTTTCAGAAGTCCCTGAAACTAGATGGCCTGTATGGCCCCTTCTAACTCCACAATTCTATGAGCCGCTGTGGTGCAATGGTTAAGAATGCCAGATTCTAATCTGGATAACTGGATTTGATTCCCCACTCGTCCACCACACAAAGAGTGCTGGGTGACCTTGGGCCAGTCACAACTCTCTCAGAACTCTATCAGCCCCACCCATCTCGAGCAAGGTGTCGCTTGTGGAGAGAGGAAGGGGATGTGGTTGTCAGCTGCTTTGAGACTCCTAAAGGTAGAGAAATGTGGGGCATGAGAACCCTTTCTTCTTCTTCTTCATATGACACATTAAATGATGCAAAATTACAAAAATGGGATCAGATGGTATCCATCTGGCAGAGTGGAATGCAGGACAGTCAGTAGTAGGTGGAGCCAAACCTTGCTAATTCAAGTTTTGTCCACATCCTCCTCTCTTGCAATGTCACCGAAAAGCAAACAAACAAATGAACAAACACGGTCACACAGTCCCTTAAACACTTAACTGCTCCCTAAACAGGTGCCAACCTACCACAACATCTCCTTTTGCTTGTTGTTGTTCAGTCGCACAGTCGAGTCCGACTCTTCGCGACCCCATGGACAATCTCCCGCCAGGCTCCTTTTGCTCCTTTTGCTACTGTGTTTTAAAAAAACACATTAAGAAGAGTCCATGTAGGACAGAAATGCTGTCACATGCTGCCGTTCCCCACCTAAAACCCACAAGTCATGAGACAAAAAACAATAAGAGCACAGTAGGTCTTACCAAACACCGATTAACAACTGAACTCTGGGTGTTCCCCTATCTGTTGGCAGATACTAATCCTGAAACCACTTATTCACTTACTAATTTTTTAACAATAGTTTTAGCTGTAAAGAGACAAAAATCTGGCTTGACCCAACTGTTCTTGGTTCTTGGGGGGCAACAGTGGGAGGGTTTCTGGAGTTCTGGCCCTGCTGGTGGACCTCCTGATGTCTCCTGGGTTTTGGCCACTGTGTGACACAGAGTGTTGGATTGGATGGGCCTCTGGCCTGATCCAACATTGGCTTCTCTTACGTTCTTATGTTCTAACTGTAACAGAATTTGGGATGCACCCAGTTATTATGATTTAAATGAATATCTAAATGAATTACAGTTTTATTAATGACTTCTGTTTAAACATTTTAGATCTTTTAGATTTGATTACTTCGACTGTAAAGTTCGTATTATGAGGCTAATGTTGTATATTCATCTTTTATAATTGAGCTTAAGACCTTTGGTCATAGAAGCTAATAAACATAAGTAGGTCTTAATTTGATCCAGGATGCATCAGAAGCCTAGCTCAAGGAATCGTTTCCTACCTTGTAAAACAGGGGTATCAAACATAAGGACCGGGGCCCAGATCTGGCCCATCCAGGGCTCTTATGCAGCCCGTGAGCAGTGTTCCCTCTAAGCTGAGTTAGTGTGAGCTAGCTCACAGTGTTTTAGCCTCTAGCTCACAAATTTTTGTCTTAGCTCAGGAAGGACAGCTCCAAAGCAAACTGATTTATGCAGTTGCCAAATCGCTCACTCACAACTTTAATGCCAGTAGCTCACAAAGTAGGATTTTTGCTCACAAGACTCCACACCTTAGAGGGAACATTGCCCGTGAGCAACTGATGCATTTTCAGTGGCGGCTCCTGCCAGGTGGAATGAGCTCCCGTAGGAGATCCAGTCCCTGTGGGACCCTGCGCAGTTCCACAGGGCCTGCAAGACGGAGCTCTTCCGCCAGGCTTTTGACTAGGAGCTGCCATTACCGTTACCACCATTACCAACTGGCCCTGTGAGGAGTGAACGACAGCGCTGCGCGCAGCTGACACCACTGAACTGGGAGTTCCATCTTCAAGACGCCATCTTTTTTTTATTGAAGACTGATTTGCAACACCTAGAGCACTTTGTAATATTGTAAATGACTGGTTTTATGTTGTTTTTATTCTGTTTTATGTATTGGAAAGATTGAAGGTCAAAGAAGACGAGAACGGCAAAGGATGAGATGGTTAGACAGTGTCATCGATGCAACGGACATGAAATTGAGCAAACTTCAGAGGACGGCGGGAGACCGGAAGGCCTGGCGTGATCTGGTCCATGGGGTCGCGAAGAGTCGGACTCGACTGTGCGACTGAACAACAAAAATGTACTGGCATGTGCCCTATTTGTGAGCCGCCCTGAGCCAGCTTGCAGGGCACGCGGGCTATAAATCAAAATAATTAAATAATTAAAAAATGCAAGGAAGGGAGCTGGGGAGGAGGAGTGGGAAGAGCCACTCCATGATGGTTTCAGCACAGCAGAGCAACCTCGTCTGCAGCAGCCCAGCCTCATGGAAGCACCAGCCCAGCACAGCACTGCTGCCTCTCCGGTCTGCCTCTGTGGGTTTTCCTCTGCACCCCCCTCCCACCCCAGGGGGGGGGTCTTGCAGTGAGGACGCACCAATTCGGAGCTTACCAGCTGCTGTCCTCTATACCGTTTCTATCTCCGGTACCTGGCATGACGTTTTATGGCACACCCGGCCCGGCCCGAGAAAGAGACATTTATGTCAGATCCGGCCCTCATAACAAATGAGAAGAAGAAGAGAAGAGATTGGATTTATACCCCACCCTTCGCTACCCAAAGGTGTCTCAGAGAGGCTTACAAACTCCTTTCCCTTCCCCTCCCCACAACAGACACCCTGTGAGGTAAAAGAAGAAGAAGAGATTGGATTTATAACCCGCCCTTCAGTACCCAAAGGAGTCTCAGAGCTGCTTACAATCTCCTTTCCCTTCCCCTCCCCACAACAGATACCCTGTGAGGAGGGTGGGGCTGAGAGAGCTCTGACAGAAAACGCTCTTGAAGAAGAGAAGAGATTGGATGTATACCCCGCCCTTCACTACCCAAAGTAGTCTCAGAGCGGTTTACAAACTCCTTTCCCTTCCCCTCCTCCTTTCCCTTCCCCTCCCCTGGGAGGCAGGTGGGGCTGAGAGAGCTCTGACAGAAACGGCTCTTTTTCAAGAACACCTCTGACAGAACTATGGCTTGGCCAAGGTCACCCAGCTGGCTACACGTGGAGGAGGAGTGGGGAATCAAACCCGGTTCTCCCACTGCTCTTAATAGAATGGAGGAAGAAGACGACAAAAAGGAGGAGGAGGAGGAGGAGGAGACTGGACTTATACCCCACCCTTCACTACCCAAAGGTGCCTCAGAGCGGCTTACAAACTCCTTTCCCTTCCCCTCCCCACAACAGACACCCTGTGAGGCAGGTGGGGCTGAGAGAGCTCTTGACAGAAACTGCTCTTTTTCAAGGACAGCTCTTATCAGAACTACGGCTTGCCCAAGGTCATCCAGCCAGGTGCAAGTGGAGGAGCTGGTCATCCAGCCAGGTGCAAGTGGCAACTTGGTGGCATTTTTTCCCCCGCCGCCACCGAAAGTATGACAGAGCAAGGTGGCCTTCGGTCACATGCAGAAGTTAAAGACATGCCCTCACCATTGGGCAATGAACTACTTAGAAGCAGCCCAAACTCGATTAAGGTTTGGCTGCTCGTTCCAGAAGCAAAGAAGTTGGGAGCAACAGCACCTTTGCTTTCAGGGGGTAATATTGTTTAGAAGCAGGTGTCATTTCCTGCAGGAGCACACAGGAGCGAAGCTCCAGTAGTGAAGAGCTCAGGGGGCAGACACATGCAACAAGCCCCACCCCCTGCTCCCAGCAGCCCTCAGTCAGAGCAAGAAGCAGCCAGGTAAGTTGCAGAGCCCCCTCCCGGCCCCCTGGTCAAAAACAGTCCAGTGGTACCTTTAAGACCAAGGTTTATTCAGGTACAAGCTCTCCCTCCTCTGCAAGGACAGATCTGCATGTCCCCCCCCCAATAGCTAGGAATCCAAAACAGTCCAGTGTAGCCTGAGCGGTGGGTGTTGCCTTCTGACACACTTCCGGTGATGTCAGGGGGTGTGGCATATGCAAATAAGTTATGCTAATGAGTGATGCTAATGAGCTTCTGCACCTCTTTTTCTACGAAATGACCCCTGTTTAGAAGTGCCTTTCATTTACCATCGATCGTACAACCGTACACACATTTTATTTATTTATTTACTAGATTTTTACCCCGCCCTCCCAGCAAGGCCGGGAGTAAGCCCTGCTATAGTAAACAGGATCCACTCTCGGGTAAGTGTGTATAGGGTTGCAGCCTGAAGAATGTTAGGTTTTTCTTTGGGAAAGTAAGTTTTCAGATATGCATGGGGAAGGGAAGCTCCAGGCTTTCCCACGAGTTACAGTCAAAAACTAAATTAATTAAAAAGTTCCTTTCATCTGCCTTCTTCTGTTGCTTCTGAAATCCACGGAAAAGGTGGAAGAACAATATCCCCCCCCACGCACTCACACTGAGAGACAATTGTAAATTTTATTGTGAGGTTTCTAATTAGACAGTGCACAAGTTCATTGGGGCTTTGGGGAGGTGAAGTACATACTTGTGACTCGGCTTCTCCTTTGCTTTGAAAAAGGGCTGATTTAAATGGGCATTTAAAAATATACCTGATACCTGCCATTGTATAAGCTCGATACTAAGTAGGTGGGGAAAACTGAGGCTTTAGTTAGATGGTGCACAAGGCCATTGGGGTATCCATCAAATGTCTCCACCCGAGTCTGTAATTGATTATTTTTTTCTTTCCCTCCCTCCTCCCTGTTATGGCTCCACTGATCAGGGCCAGTTTGGTGTTGTGGTTAGGAGCGCGGACTCTAATCTGGGAGAACCGAGTTTGATTCCTCACGCCTCCACATGCAGCTGCTGGGTGATCTTGGGCAAGCCACAGTTCTCTCAGAGCTGTTCTCTCAAGGGCCGCTCTCAAAGAGCTCTTTCAGCCCCACCTACTGTCAGGTAGCCCTGTCATGGCTCTGGAATGCGGAGGGGTATCCTCCTTCTCGTTCTCAGCTCTGCCCTGCCCTGCTACTGTGTGCTATCTTATGCTTGACCTTGCAGATATTCCAGCTACCACTTCCATGGCTGGGAAAGTTAACGGCTTCTCTGCTCTGCCTGCTTGCTTTGCCACGCACACAAACTATAACCATTGGCCTATGCTTACTGGGGGGAAAGTTTGATTTCACTATAAGTCAGAGGCCCTTGTACTGATGGCCATTCCTGACACAATCTGTACACGTGTTCTTTAGTACTGGAACCACTAATAAACAGTTATCTTCTTATGAAGCCCCGTGTGGTGTGACCTGACTAGGGAACTTGACAACTACTTGAGTGGCTGTTGTGGGGAGAGGAAGGGGAGATTATAAGCTACTCATAGACTCCAAGTGAAGGACAGGGTATAAATCCAATCTCCTCCTCTTCCTCCTCCCTCTTCATAGGTTCATGGGGCTCTCCCTAGGGATTCCAGTAACCCACTTCTAACCCTGCTTCCTGGTCTCTATGGCTGCTTGATGAGCAGCAGGAAAAAATGGGGAGGGAGGAATGGTGTTACATGATAACATGGCATCATTCCTATCCACCCCGTAAATGACATCACTGCATCATGGTGATGCTCTAGGAATCCCCAGATCTCTATGGCAAAACGATAGAGATGTGCAAGATTCCTAGATTGTCACTGCCACACAGCGATGTCACTTCCATTTTTAAAACCAGAAATAGCATTGCGGCATTGCACAACACCATTTCCAAGCATCACCACCACTGGAACTTTAATACCTGGCAACCATAGCTACTCCTGCCCAGTAGCTTGTTGATATGGATGAGCCTGACTTAAAGAGGGTGAGTGCCTTGGCATTTGTAAGGAGGGACTCATTGAACTGTGCACCACAGGTAACAACAGAAACAGACCAACTACATAGCTGGCATTTTTCACCCTCTTGGACTGCCTGGTAAGAAGGCAGGCAAGAGGAGGCTGGTGGTAGCCTCCGTTAGTGGGATCCTGCCTCCTTCACCTTAGTGGATGAGCCTCTCCGGAACACAATGAAAAAAGAATGGATGCCTGTTATATTTTGCTGCCATTTTTTTATGGAGACAGCAACATGAACTTAAGAGCTTAAGAACAGAAGAGGAGCCCTGCTGAATCAGGCCGGTAGTCCATCTGGATCAGCATCCTGCCTCACACAGTGGCCAACTGATTATTAGGGAGAGCCAACAATAGGGCATATTGGGGATTAAGGTTGGTTAAACGATCCCTTCTTAATGCATTCTGCGCCCACATGGCTTTTTGTGCCATGCAACGCTCATGCGTCGGTGCCCTTTGTTGAGAAAAGGAATCTCAACCACGCTCTTCAAGTCGATTTATCTTGTTCTACTATCTGAAGAATCTGAGGCAGATCCTTCTGGACACCAATGATAGGATGTTTGATAACACACCTGGAAATGGGCCACTGGAGGCAAACCCTCCAACATTTCATCAACCGAGAGAACATTGAGCGCACGTGGCACTGATCTTGTCACAAGGGTCACAGCTTGAGTCCACCCCCCCCCCACACACACACAACTATCACACAGTGCTCAGTTAAGGGATGAATATGTTCCCTATTTTTGTTTCTTTTTATAGTGATTTATGTTGTCAGTGGCTGTGGTAATTTGTCTATATTTGTGCTGAATATAAGAGAAGCCATGTTGGATCAGGGCAATGGCCCATCCAGTCCAACACTCTGTGTCACACAGTGGCCAAGACCCAGGGGTCATCAGGAGGTCCACCAGTGGGGCCAGGACTCCAGGAGCCCTCCCACTTTTACCCCCCCACCACCACTAAGAGTGCAGAATGTCACTGCCCCAGACATAGGTCATGGTCACACTGGCAGTTTGGTGTGATATGGTGCCGCCTCTAATTGAACTGGTTGAAAGTGTTGCGGGGCATATCAGCTGCACAGCACAACCCATGGAGACATCCACATTATTGCAGTGCCTCAGCCACAGACTACTAGAGAGAGCAAAACACATTGGGAGGAAGAACCCTGGAACAATAGGGACAAACGAGTGACAAAAATGGCACTGCGGAAACGGCCACAGGCAGAGTACTGAAGGTGTTGGCAAGGAAAAGTAGGTAGTTCGGTGAAGACTCCCATTCAGGCCAAGGGAAGGGGATAGATCTTCTAGTGAAAGAAGAATGTCCCTACCCAGTCAAAACAGGGAGATAGCTCTGAAAAGTGGAGAGATCCCTGGTCTCGTGTGGTTAGGGATTGCTTTTTAAAACCTGAAGGGTCCATAAAGCTCAAGAAGAGTACTGGTGTGCTATGTGAAGGAGTTTGGGTACTGGATAGAATGTCCCAGCCTTCTGGAAACCAAAAGAGTCTGTGCATATTCAAAGAAAGTGTACTAAAGTATCTGGAAAACCCTGAAACAAAAGCATATCATCTGAAAGATTCTAAATCACTGTGAAAAGCTTAGGAAATTCTCAATAGCTAGAAATATATGAACTGAAGTCTGTGCATGTATTGATTTACCTCAGAATTCTATATTGAGTTACCTGAGAAATGCCATATTTGGTTTTGGCGGTGGGATAAACTGGTTGTGGGCTTTAATTTTATGTTATAAGTCTCCTGCTGTGCCATCATAGCCTTTTCTTGTTCTGAATTAAGTCTGGCTAATTCTAGTTGTTGTTCTTTTTCTGCCTGAATCCTGGCTAACTGTATTTGTTGTTCTTTTCCCACTTCAATTCTGACTTTTTTTCTTTATCTGCTTTTATTTTCACCAGTTCAGTTTTCATTGTCATAATTTCTACCTCCTGACTGGGATTTTCCTCTCCCCGATTGTCCCCACGTTCCTCTCGAAGTCTTGGGTGTGCCATTCCTGACAGGGATTCAATGGTAATTCCTCTCAAATGTATGAAATATTTTCTCATTTTAGCTTGCATCTGCAGTGGGACAAAAGAAATCCCCATGTTATCAAAAAGGGGATGATGTGGAGGCATTTCTCTTCAGTTTTGAATGAACTTGTCGTGATTTTGGGGTCCCAGATGAGGACAGAATATTTGCACCCACAGATTTTCTCCTTTTCTCACAATACAAGAACTCGTGGGCACTCAATGAAATTGCTGAGCGGTCGGGTTAGAACGGATAAAAGAAGTACTTCTTCACCCAAAGAGTGATTAACACATGGAATTCACTGCCATAGGAAGTGGTGGCAGCTACAAGCATGGACGGCTTCAAAAGGGAATTAGAGAAGCATATGGAGCAGAGGTCCATCAGTGGCTATTAGCCACAAGGTATAGATAGGGGCTCTGGGGCAAGTGATGCTCTGTCATCTTGGTGCTTGGGGGGGTCAACAATGGGAGGGCTTCTAATGTCCTGGCCCCACTGGTGGACCTCCTGATGGCACTAGTATTTCTGGCCACTGTGTGACACAGAGTGTTGGACTGGATGGGCCTTTGGCCTGATCCAACATTGGTGTCTCTTATGTTCTTATTTGTGGAGGACTGGGTGAAGTTTACTCAGAGATGAGGGATGAGGAGATTTCTCTCTTTTTTGCTTTTTAAGGAGAAGGTCAGAGTAAGATTTGGGCTAATGGCTTGACAAAGTAGAAAAGCTTTCAGAGAAAGTTTTTAAAAGCAGGGAGAAACAGACACACAGCTATTTTGTCATTTGGACGGAACCTGTCACTCAAGGCTCTCTAGCTCTGTGAGAAAGTAACCCTTCATAAGAACATAAGAGAAGCCAATGTTGTATCAGGCCAATGGCCCATCTAGTCCAACACTCTGTGTCACACAGTCCATTACCTGTTTACACAGCACTTTAAAATCTTATAAGTGCAATCTGTCACAGCATACTTCTCATTTTTGTTACTCAGGTGTAGAACTCTCATTTATCCTTGTTGAATTGCATCTTGTTCACATCCAAGCTGAGCTCAAGAGAGCAAGGGTAATTCATAACCACCCGTGGCTCAATTCTCTCCTCAGCCTGCTGCATTTGTTGTGAAACAACCAGCGTGGTGCTAGGATCCAAAACACTGGGTGTCCATAATCTCACTGCAAACATTTCCTTTACATTAAAAAAAATAAATAATATTTAATCAATGGATCCGGCTGTCTCTAGAGAATGAACACAACTCAGATGTCTTCGGCAACACTTGCTGTCTAGATCAGTTCTCATGGGCGGGGAAAGACGGGAAGCCATTGCATTTGATGTTTAGACAACCAAGGAAGAATTCCTCTCGCCACATCCTGGACATGGTCATAAGAGTTGGAAGCAAAGCACTGAGGCACATAATATATTAGTATGAACCTAATTATCCCATGACACTTCAAAATGAATCTCATCAGCTTCAGTTAATTGTCCTTGCCATTAAGGGAAATGACTTGTCAAGACATATTGGAAGGCTGGACTTTGCTGCATCTTCAGCTGTTTTATTACACAGACTAGAAAAGGGAATTGCTGAATTACAAGTTATTACAACTCTTGGAACAAAACCCTCCCCAGGAATCAATAGGGATATTGGTTTCTTATCGCATTACATATGCTAATTAATTCAGTCCTCACATATGTATTCTCATACAGAGGGACTGTACAGTCTTTGTATTTTAGTGTGGGTGCGTTCAGACGGCTCTATAGTTCCGCGCGAGGCATGGGTGCCTCATGGATTTAAATGTAATATCCAGACATCAACATCTGGGAAACGTCCGTCTTCCATGAGCATCCCATTTTGCCGCACCTTGGAGCTGTACTAAAAAGGTACTACTTTAAATCTGAGTGTTCGGTTCCGATGGGCCACTTACAGACTTTCCCCCATCTTATCGTTCCAGCGCGCAATTAAAAATGGCGCCCATCAGGACTTCCGGTTTATGGCGGCACGTTGAACAGACTTATCTCCCGGATCTCCCGGGGATGAAATCTGTGCACCAGCAGATAGGAGGGGGGGTGACGTCTCGCTACCCCCCCCAGAGCCTGGTTGAAAGGCTCCTAGCCATGGGACTTTTGAGAGGTGGCCTCTTCGCCAGCACGATGCTGGGGGATAGAGGCACTTCTCCGTCCCAACAGTCCTCCTTCTGTGTGTCTGTATGGAACTAGTGACGCTGATGGGGACAAGCGCTGGAGATCGAGCAGTTTAAACGGAGCTACAGCGAGGTCGCAAGACCGAATATGAACTGTGAGTTGGATTAGAGCGTAAAAGCCAATTTAAAAAGAAAGCTCCCACCCCATGGACTAGAAAGTAAAGCGATTGGGAGAGGGCCCCCTGCCATGCGCATGAATTAAAAAGCAAGATTCGAGGGGGTAGTGGAAGTAAAAACACTGAAATCTGTTGGGAGAGACTTACCAGGGCATGGATGAGTGTATGAGCATATATTCAGAGACTTTGGCAAATTTTCAGAGAGTAAACAATCCATAAAGATGGTGGGGAAGAAGACTGAGAAAGAAATTTTCAGAGAGTAAACAATCCATAAAGATGGTGGGGAAGAAGACTGAGAAAGATTTTTTTTTAAAGCGAAAGTAACTGGGAGCCCTCATCCGGAAGAAACCACCGAGTTGGCTAAAATGTTGGCAGAATCCCTGCGCCCCCTGATGGACCAGATGACAAATCTCAAGGAACAGCTGTCAACAATGAACCAAAGCATCACTACTCAGCAGCTTCAATTGAATGCGACTTTAAAAATCATGAAGCAAACAGCTGAGAAAGTGAAAAAAGTTGACGCCAATACTCAAAAGGTGAAGAAAAAGGTGCAAAAACTGGAAAAGAAGCAAGTTTCTACAGAATAACAACTTTTACAGCTACAAATGGAGAAGGCAAACCTGGTCCTTCGATTCCAAGGTGTCCCAGAATCTAAAGGCGAGAATCTGAAACAAGTGATGAGCGAAGCATTAGCCCCAGTGACAAATCTGAAGGCGGAATACCTTGTGAGCGAGATGGATGTGGCCTAAAGGTCCTATTCCGTTTATATAAAGAAGAATATTCTGCCTGGGGAAATAGTAATGAGATTCTCGAAGAGGCATGTGAGGGATTCTATCCTGAGAGCGACTGCAGGGTCACCTTTGAAAATTGGGGACAATACTATCAGGATCTTGAAAGATATCCCATTTGAAATAAGACAAAGGAGAAAGAAATATAAAGACTTAATTCTTTTTCTTCAAACAAATGCAATTGTCTACAGGTGGCTAATTCCAGAGGGCGTAACCTTCAAACTATAGGATAAAAAATAAAAGATTGACTCTGTTTTCAAAGCATGGGAGTTTTTGAGAATCCAGTTGGGTGAGCCAGAGGAGGTGGATAAAGAAAAGAAGGACAGCAAGTCCAGTGGCGAGTTGGACTCTGGGTCTTCCGGAGAGGACTCTCTTTCTGAAAAAGGGGTGGCTGCCCCTAAAAGTCCATATAAACTGAGGAAAAGACAAGATAAGAAAAAATGAAGACTGAAGGACTCTGAATTGTGCCTTTGAAAGTATAGTTTTTAATCATGAGATGCTCTGAGGTTTCTCTCTAACAGCTAAAATTAAGATTTAAAAGATATTTTAGCATGTCTGACTAAGTTCAAATGATATTAGCAATTTAAGAAAAAAATTATACTCATGCTGTTTTAATGCTCTCCTACTCTTGGGGTTTTAGGTAGTAGTGGTTACTTTTTCTTTCTCCTTAATTGTAGGTCTCTTCCCTTATTTTCTTTGTAGTTTGTAGTCCAATTAAAAATGCAATAAAAAATCCTCTCCGGGGGGCCAAAAAAAATGATGCCCATCAGACCATCCCGAATGGGCACCATTTTTTTTTAAAAAAAATCTTGATTCTGCGCATGCACAGATAAACAAGGCCACGATATCATGCCTATGTGCATGTGCAAAAACCTTTTTTTTAAAAAAAACCCACCTCGCATGCCTCCTTCAGTGAACGCCGTCTAGACAATCCACAGCGGAAGCAGTGCGCGGTGAGGCGATTGCCCCGGGGGATGTCTGGTCGTGCGAGGATGGATTTAAAAGATCGGGATCAAATTGGTGGGATTAGCTGTCCATCTGAACACACCCATAGTGTATTTCTTTTTCATAATAGTATATTCTTGGCGGGGAGGTGTGGGATATAAATTTAATAAATAAATAAAAAAGAAAGAAAGAAAGAAAGAAAGAAAGAAAGAAAGAAAGAAAGAAAGAAAGAAAGAAAGAAAGAAAGAAAGAAAGAAAGAAAGAAAGAAAGAAAGAATATTGAATGTAATACAAGGGATATTGGAATATTTGGCTCATAACACCATACCCACATCAAAAAAAGGGATTTTGTTTGTTTGTTTGTTTTTAAAATAAAGGTTGTTAAGTGGTCTCCTGCAGGAGAGGACTCAATGGAAAATCTCTGTCTTATTTTGACATATTTCTTGCTTTACAACTGTTGACCTTATAACCTTATTCTGTTATTCTGTTTTGAGTTACATATCTTTTTTTAAAAAAAGCAGAAACCTTCATCAAGTTACATGTTAATTTGCTGATCATCCCGTCTATAAGTTTGAACCTTACCTTCCTTCCAATGTATCTCAAAAAGTGTGCATGCACAGGGTAGTGGTAAAAGTGGTAAAACTTTGTTGGTCTTCAAGGTGCCACTGGACTCTAAATTTGTTCAGCTGTGTACTTTTATCTCAGTTTTTTCATCAGATTTGCAGCACTGGGCTGCAAATAATCAAGGAGATAATCAAGGAGGTGTCATGAGTAATGTTTTATTATTCAATCACACCAGTTTCAGTCATTGTGACCTTTGACTCTGAAACCATGGTGATTGTTTATTTTCGCATGTGCCAGGAATTCGACTCCCAGGCTGCAGGAGGTCTTGGGGAGTCGCCTTTGCCTCCCTGCATGGAGGAGAGGCAGCATGACATAACAAAGTCACATCCGGGGGGCTTCAGGAGGGGCGGGGCCAGAGATTTCTTGAGCTGACCTCTGCTTCCCTCTTTCATTCCCTACCAGAAGTTCAGGCTGCAGTTGGTCGGCCTTTGGGGGGGAGCAGGTAGGAATTTCCCCCCCTTCCATAATTGGCTCAGGGAGGGGGTGTTTTCGCCTACCTTGTACTGCAGCGGTGGTTTGGGGGAAATTGACTTTGGCGGGACCGTGCATAAATAGGTTACTCGCTTTAGTTGGCAGGATGTCATTCAATACAGATTGTGGCATGGTGAGCACCAGCTTATAAGCCCTTTGGGGCATAGGGGTCTTGTCAGTGCAGTCTTTGGGCCCTGCAGCCCGGGCTGTGGAACGCAGACTGCCAACAGGGATTGCTATGGATTCTCCTTCCTTTGAGCCTTTCAGCTCGGGGTTTTGGATTTCCTCGGCAATTATCCGCTTGCTGTGCTGGCCGGATGCAAGCCATACTCCTTTGGCTATTGTCCAGGACTGGGTGGCTCACCTTAGTTCAAATGACGAGGGAGGTCTCTTTGAGACCCCTGGCCTTGGCCATGCCACAACCTGTCCTGCCCTTGCCATTTATGCTTGCTGTTAAGCAGGGGTCATTTCGTAGAAAAAGAGGTGCAGGAGCTCATTAGCATCACTCATTAGCATGAGTTATTTGCATATGCCGCACCCCCTGACATCACCGGAAGTGTGTCAGAGGACAACACCCACCGCTCAGGCTCCACTGGACTGTTTTGGATTGCTAGCTATTGGGGGGGGGGACGTGCAGATCTGTCCTCGCAGAGGAGGGAGAGCTTGTACCTGAATAAACCTTGGTCTTAAAGGCTCCACTGGACTGGCTTGTTGGGGGGGGGGGGGGGGGGACACAGATCTGCACACCAAGCTGCCAGTGTGATCACAGTCTAAGAGTGCTCGTACACACTAAGGACAGACATGAATGGGGAGTGGGAGCTAAAATAACTGGAAGCTGTGTCATTTGTACTTGCTCAGAGGAAGCCTTACAGGTTCCCAAGACACTGGTTACATGATATGCTGGGTTTTATATCTTGGGGTGGTGACACAGAAGAACACATCTTTGCATACAGGCAAACACAGAACACACATGTGACAACACACAGACTCAAGGTGGGTTTATGATATTCATTTAGCCTGTATGAAAGGAGATTGAAAGGAGTGAACACATGGAATTCACTGCCACAGGAAGTGGTGGTGGCTACAAGCATGGACAGCTTCAAAAGGGAATTAGATAAGCATATGGAGCAGAGGTCCATCAGTGGCTCTTAGCCACAAGGTATAGATAGGGGCTCTGGGACAAGTGATGCTCTGTCTTCTTGGTACTTGGGGGGGTCAACAGTGGGCGTGCTTCTAGTGTCCTGGCCCCACTGGTGGACCTCCTGATGGCACTGGTATTTCTGGTCACTGTGTGACACAGAGTGTTGGACTGGATGGGCCTTTGGCCTGATCCAACATTGGTGTCTCTTATGTTCTTATGTTCCATGTTTTGTTCCTGTATGTAAATATGAAAGTACTTATTTGAGCACAGAGGACTCTCACATTGTTTCTGGTGTTTGTCTGGAGAGCCAGTTTGGTATAGTGGTTAGGAGAGTGGACTCTAATATGGGAGAACTGGGTTTGATTCCCCACTCCTCCACATGCAGCTGCTGCTGTTATCTTAGGGTAGTTGCAAGTTCTTTCAGAGCTGTTCTCTCAAGGGCAGTTCTTGAAAGAGCTCTTTCAGCCCCACCTATCTCACAGGGCGTCTGTTGTGGGGAGGGGAAGGGAAAGGAGATTGTAAAATGCTCTGAGACTCCTTCAGATAGTGAAGGGTGGGGTATAAATCCAATCTCCTCCTCCTCCTTCTCTACACATCATTGGAAACAGCTGTGACCTGAAAAGCTGCAGTTTTATATGCTTTCTCTAACAAGATCTTCAACAAGACATCTCCAAAATGACTCGTCTCTAAATGCCAAGATGATCTCAGTGTTCCCTCTAAGCTGAGTTAGTGTGAGCTAGCTCACAGTTTTTTAGCCTCCGGCTCACACATTTTTGCCTTAGCTCAGGAAGAAAAGGAGTATAACTATAATGAAACCTATGTGATAATATACATTTTAACGGCGGCAAGGAGTCTTTGGGCCAAATATTGGAAATCAGACAAAATACCCCATAGGGATGAACTAATGTATAAATTAATGGAAGTTGCAGAAGTTGATGAACTGAATGAAATAGTACACGGGAAAGATGAGAGTGTGTTTGAGAAACGGTGGTCGGGACTGTATGAATGGATAGAGAAAGAGCGAAAAAACAGACTCTAAAGTATATTTAATTTTCTATATGTTTACTTTTTTGTTATTAATGTACACACTTATAAATAAAGAGTCAAAAAAAAGGAAGGAGGGCTCCAGAGCAAACTAATTTATGCAGTAGCCAAATCGCTTGCTCACAACTTTAAGGCCAGTAGCTCACACAGTAGAATTCTTGCTCACAGGACTCTACACCTTAGAGGGAACATAGAGGAGACATTGAAATGTGTGTCACAGAGATGGAATGCAGTGAAACTTGGCAATCATTGCAGAATTTCAAAATTCAAATCCTCTAGCACCTTAAAGACCAACAACGTTTTCCAGGGTACAAGCTTTTGCGAGTCAAAGCTCTCTCTGGCCCTTTCCGCACTAGACCTTAAATCCTGGTTGAACCCTGTTTCTGAACTTACATTCTACACGACACGTGAGTTCACCCCTGTGATTATTTCGGGGTATTTTTTTGTTTCCACATTACATTGAGGTCACCCCAGTTTCGCCCCACACTTGTCCTGGGATGAACAGACGCTGTTATAACCAGGGATAAATGCAAGGTATTGGGTTGTGAGTTGAACTCTGATAAAACCAGGGATGAGATCCAAGTGCGGAAAGGACCTCTGTCAGTGTATCTTATGTGGAAGCTCATTCCCTGGAAAATTGTGTTGGGCTTTAAGGTGCTACCTGACTTAAGTTGTGCTCTACTACTACTACAAACTAATTCAGTTACCCACCTGAAACTATCTCAGAATTTCAGTCCATCATTTGAAGCTTTAATATTCTGCTTTTCAGATTATACTTTAATGGGTGCAGTGAGAGTCAACCAAGAAGCAAATCCAGAAAGAGTTAAGGGACCTGAAAGAAGGGTAATTTGGGAATCTTCACTTTTAGAAGAAATTGCTTTTTTTCGGGGGTGGAGTTTTCATGTCTATCAAATGTTCCATTTTTTTCAGTTTCCAGGGTAAACATGCTTATCTACCATGTTCTCTTGGGGGGAGTGCACCTTTTTGGATTGTTGCTTCTCTTGTGCCCTCTTAAGAACTACTTCATTTTTCAGAGATCCCAAACAAGAAGAAGAAGAAAAAGAAGAATTCTGGGGCAAGTGATGCTCTGTATGATTGGTGCTGGGGGGGGGAAGCCAACAGTGGGAGGGGCTTCTAGTGTCCTCCTGGCCCCACTGCTGGACCTCCTGAGGGCACCTGGTATTTCTGGCCCCTGTGTGACACAGAGTGTTGGACTGGATGGGCCTTTGGCCTGATCCAACATTGGCTTCTCTTATGTTCTTATGTTAAGCATCTGAAAAAGAATTTTCTCAAAGTATTCCTAAGAATGGAGAAGCAACATGAATTGCCTGTTGCCATGCTTAGGAAAAGATTATTTTTAGCCCCAAATCAAATGCATTTGCAACTGAAGTTTTGTAAGTCGCCTGAACCAAAGATGTTTAATTGTTCAAGAAACTCTAAGGGTTATATATAAAATGGAGGAGGGGGAGGGGGGGATCCAGTGATTTATTTTTTCTTTGCTTGTTTGCAATTGAAGCGTTTCTTTTCAAGGGACAAATATTTGCAACTCCTCTCCCATCGGAACAAAAACAAAACACGTTTCCATTTCTGAAATCTTTATTTGAGCCATTCCTCGGGCGGTCGCTTCTGTCATAAGCGGTAGAGCGTCTAGGCGGGAGTGCCCCCTGTTGTTCAATCCCATTCTCGAGATTTTGCTCATAAGATAATCAGAAATCACTTTGCTTTACCACAAACTGAGTTTACATTCAGGTCGTGGGGCGCCTGTGCTCCTTACGCCCAGAGCTTGGAACGCACTTCTGATAAAGCCTGAGCCATCGAATGGCAGCAGGAGAGGCATGGGTCAATGCTAACCGGCCACTCTGGCCTGGCCGTCTACAATCAGGGCTGGGTGGGGCTGCCAACTCCAGGCGGGAGAGTTCCTGTGGATCTGGTGGGTGGGGTCTGGGGAGGGCGGGGTCTGGGGGAAGGGAGATGCTTCAGTGGTGGGGAGGGGGTCCCTCCTCCCTCTCCCGCAGTCCCCTCTGACTTGCCGGGCGCTGCTCTGCTGGCATCACATCTTCTTGGGTTGTCCACTGGGGCGGGGTGGGGCGTCAAGGCTCCAAGCGCTGGGCCGCAGAGGGGCGGACGGCTAATCTCCTCCACTGGAATCCTCACCGGACTCCGAAAGCCTCTTTGGCACGGTCCCCTCGGCGACGCCTCCTTCGGCGGGCCGTCCCGTCAGCATCAGCCCTGAGAAGCAGCCCCTGCAGACGGGCCTGGCGCCCAGCGGCTTCCCTCTGCGCCTCACGGAGGCCACCCTCCTCTCCTCCCTCTTGTCCCTGGCGGCCACCTGGGCAGGAGGAAAGGCGGAAGGTCAGCCAGGCCCCCACCACAGCCCCTCCTCTCAAGTCGCACGCTTCTGACTGCGGTCCAGCCCCAGCTGCGGCCTCCTCCGGACCCTCTCCCAGGGCACCCCCAACCCCTGCGTGTCGCAATAGGTTGTGAGCAACATGACCTCTGGTCCAGAGTCTGGGATCTGCTCCCCACAACAGACACCCTGGGAGGTAGGCGGGGCTGAGAGAGCTCTGATAGAAACTGCTCTTTTTCAAGAACACCTCTGACAGAACTATGGCTTACCCAAGGTCATCCAGCCAGGTGCAAGTGGAGGATGGGGAATCGAACCTGGTTCTCTCAGATTAGAGTCCACGCACTTAACCACTACACAAGACTGGATTACTAAAAAGAAGAGTTTGGATTTATACCCTGCCCTTCACTACCCAAAGGAGTCTCAGAGCTACCCTGTGAGGTAGGTGGGACTGAAAGAGCTCTTTTGAGAACTGCACTTGAAAGAACAGCTTTGAGAGAACACGCGACTGACCCACGGTCACACCAGCGGCTGCATGTGGAGGAGTGGGGAATCAAACCCGGTTCTCCCCGATTAGAGTCCGCACACTTAACCACTACACAAGACTGGATTACTAAAAAGAAGAGTTTGGATTTATACCCTGCCCTTCACTACCCAAAGGAGTCTCAGAGTGGCTTACAAACTCCTTTCCCTTCCCCTCCCCACAACAGACACCCGGTGAGGTAGGTGGGGCTGAGAGAGCTCCGACAGAAACTGCTCTTTTTCAAGAACAGCTCTGACATAACTATGGCTTGCCCAAGGTCATCCAGCAGGTGCAAGTGGAGGAGTGGGGAATCAAACCGGGTTCTCCCAGATTAGAGTCCACGCACTTAACCACTACACCAAACTGAACTGGCCGTGTGGCGATATTATTCAATGGCAAATGAAGCAAATCAAGAGTGAAGGTGTCACATGATCTTTTCTGACACCTCCCTCCAAAATCTGCCAAAATTTGAGTGACAGATTGGTTCAGAAAAGTACGTATGAATGCAAGCACACGATCACCAGTTTCGAAAATGGCTTTGACTAATGACTGAACGGGGAAATCCCCAAGTAAAACCTATTTATGCGTGACGGTATCCTCCAGGAATCCATGTAAGCTGTTTTTACGACTGTTGATACAAGTGATTTTTCACAATATCCTGTGGTAAGGAGTTCCTCTAGGCAACTGTGCATTGTGTAAGGGGGACATTGCAAGGCATCATCACAAGTTGCCGAAAACATCTTGTTTGTTTGTGAATAATAATTATGTTTTCACACCTCATTCTATTCCATTTTTTCTGAGATCCTCTGTAGCTGCGTTTGCATCAAAAGGAAGTAATCCTTTAACCAAAGAGTAATTAACACATGGAATTCACTGCTTCAGGAAGTGGTGGCACATACAAACATAGACAGTTTCAAGAGGGAATTGGATAAACATATAGAACAGAGGTCCATCAGTGGCCATGAGCCACAAGATCTAAATTGAACACTCTGTCTAGGGCAGTGATGCTCTGTATTCTTGGTGCTTGGTGGGCCACAGTTGGAGGGCTTCTGGAGTTCTGGCCCCACTGGTGGACCTCCTGTTGGTACCTGGGTTTCGGCCTCTGTGTGACACAGAGTGTTGGACTGGATGGGCCTTTGGCCTGATCCAACATGGCTTCACTTGTGTTCTTAGAAGGAGTTCTTCAAAGTGACAAAATTAATATTTGTTCTGGATTTTGTTAGTTGGAGCAACCCTTTTGTTATTTGCGGGCCATTAATATTTCTACAAGACCTGAAACACAGATGGGGACAGGGCAAATGCAGGGTTGAAGGGTGGCAGGACTCCTGAAATTCAGACTCCTGAGCCTCATGGGGTTGCACCCTTGGAGCTAGAGGTAGAACTTGGTTAGATGGGGCAGAAATTAGTAGGGTAGGACAGGGAACATAACCAGTTGTGTCAAAGGTTTGTGTCCGGTGGCTCTGAAGCAGAGCCTGGTAAGACATGGAGAGGAACCAATTTCAAACCAATCAGAAAGTAGACCATACCTTTGATTTTGACCATTAAATACTACTATTTAGCTACCACCTAGTATCAGTTGGCATTGATTGGCCACCATGAATTGAATTAAATCTTCATTAGGAGTCCATGGTCTGGGCCAGTGTCAGCCATGACTAGGAATTATTGTAGCTGGCCCTCTGGGCACCGCTACCTGATCATCGGCTGCTACCAATAATTGGTTCAATCCCTCCTTAGAACATATTGGTCAGGAATATTGAGCAATGTAAGCATGGCTAGGGGTGACTTGAGAGCCAGTTTGGTGTCGTGGTTAAGAGCGTGGACTCCAATCTGGGAGAACCGGGTTCGATTCCCCACTCCTCCACATGCAGCTGCTGGAGTGACCTTGGGTCAGTCACAAGTTATCTCAGAGCTGCTCTCTCAAGAGCAGTTCTCGACGAGCTCTCTCAACTCCCCCTACCTCACAGGGTGTCTGTTGTGGGGAGAGGAAGGAAAGGAGATTGTAAGCTGCTCCGAGACTCCAAGTGAAGGCCGGGGTATAAATACAATTTCTCCTCCTCCTCCTCCTCCTCCTCCTCCTCCTCCTCCCCTCCTTCTTCTGCTTCATCATCATCTTTGTCTTCATATTCCATGGTCCACTTTGATTAAGTCTCTCCCACTAGGAGGCAGGGCTCATACCTGCTGTGACCTTCAGGCTTGACTACTGCCTCTTTTACTGGTGGTCTGTGCATCAAATTTCCACAGCTGCTGTTATGAGACTTCAGCCCTTGGAGTCTATCTTTTGTGAGTGTGTAAGGGAGAGCTCATATCAGCTGTGGATCCCTTTGACCAGGGTGTCCTGTCCTTTTAGTCCACCGTTATGTGATTTAACACCATTTTAGAAGTGTATGTTCTTGGATGATCCTGACATGTCCCGTTTGGCCAGAGTAGGTCAGACTTGGTGTGAATCAAGCCATCTTATGGATCCATATTCATGGGACTTATATTTGCCATAGTTGTTGAGTACTGCCATTAGTGTTTGGACACTTTCCCCTTGTGTGATCATCAGTATATGGCAACCTCTTGAGCTCACACTCTTGATTTGCATTAATCAAGATAATTGAGCACTGTATTTGGGGCCACTTGGCGAGAATGAGTTTGTCATCTGTGGCCACCACTGTGAGCTTAAGTGCACCTTAGAAGACTGTGTTCATGAGCCTGACATCTGCCATAACTATTGGGCAGTACATTTGGCCATAAGGAGGGTGCTTGACCTTGAGTCATCAGTGTTCGTAGGCATTGCATCAGCTATTCATGTGGGAGTTGCACATGGCCACAGAAAATATGTTTGGCTTTGCCGGCCTCTGTTCTAATATTACACCCTCCTGGAGGGTGTGAGTTTGCATGCTGGCCTTTTGTAAGACACCCTCTTTCCAAAATACAATTAAGTGCCAAGCAACTCGACAACCTCTTGAGATAGTTTGGCTGCAGATTACCCAGTAGACCTCATGGCAGAGTGAAGATACGCACATGAGTCTCCACAATCCTATTTTAATATGGTAACCACCACACTATAAAGTGACCATAAATTACATTGGTAGATGCGTAGGGCATTTTTCAATAATTTCCCTTGACAGTGCAGTGTCTATGGTGCAGCCTCATGTAGAATACTATGTACAGTTCTGGTCACCGTCTCTCAAAAAGGACATTGCAGAGCTGGGAAACTCGACAAAGCAGAGGTGGGTAACCAAGATGATGAGGGAGCGGATGCACTTCCCCTGTGAGGAAAGGCTGAAGAGTCTAGGAATTGTCAGTTTAGAAAAGAGACGTCTAAGGAGGGGCATAATAGAGTTTTATAAAATTATGCCTGGGATGTGGAGAGTTGGCAAACTTTTTCTCCCTCTCCCACAATTCAAGGGTGTCCAATAAGGCTGATAGGCAGTCATTTCAGGACAGATAAATAGAAAGACGTCTTTATATGATGAATGGTTTAAAATGTGGACTTCCCGGCCAGAGGATGTAGTACTGACTAGTGTTCCCTCTAAGCTGAGTTAGTGTGAGCTAGCTCACAGTTTTTTAGCCTCCAGCTCACACATTTTTGTCTCAGCTCGGGAAGGAGGGCCCCAGAGCAAACTAATTTATGCAGTAGCTAAATCCCTCGCTCACAACTTTAATGCCAGTAGCTCACAGAGTAGAATAGGCAAAGGAGTTCCTGCTACAAAAAGAGACCTGGTCATAAATATATGTCCCTGCAGGGCTGCCACGTTTTGTTTCAATTGAATTTCTGAACTGTCTTCAAGGGTGGACCCACAAACAGTATGTTACAGCAATTTTAAGGGGGGGTTAAAAACTGCCAGTACTCTTAATATAAGGTTGGACCAAATTCCACCAATTCCTCCTTCAGGACATGAGAAGGTCTGGAAGAAGGTGCCGTTTATCAGTACGTCTGTGTGTGTATGTGTGTGTATGCACCACCAAGTTGCAGCTGACTTGTGGTGACCTCCCATGGGGTTTCAAGGCAAGATATGTTCAGCAGT
The DNA here is from genome assembly GCF_001447785.1 of Gekko japonicus. Lineage (NCBI taxonomy): Eukaryota > Metazoa > Chordata > Lepidosauria > Squamata > Gekkonidae > Gekko > Gekko japonicus. The sequence goes on along the minus strand of NW_015174878.1, from coordinate 298,626 downwards.
GGTGTGCCATTGCCTGCCTCTTCTTAGTGATCCTGGACTTCATTGGTGGTCTCCCATCCAAGTACTAACCAGGACTGACCCTCCTTAGCTTCCAGGTGGCACACACATGCGTCCACGCACACACATATACAAAAGCCCGATATTGCAATATCTTAAAGGTGCTACTGGACTCATGATTTGTTCAATTCCAGTCTCTTCATTGAAACTGTGCAATTACCCAAGAGCAATTACTGTTGTTTTCTTTATGTTCCGCTGTAATCCTGCTTTGGCATCTTCTACTTTAAACTTCAGCAACAATCATGTCAATGTTTATTTACCCTACATTTACCGCTGTCTTTTTGTGTTTGTGTGATGTTTACTGCTGTCTCTTTGTGTATGTGGTGCGTTGATTTACAATGTTCTCCCTCTGACACACCTCTCCTTGGCTTGAACGAAGCAATATAAATTTAATTGGCGTGCTTTTTTGTTGTTGTTTCAAACAATAGGAATTTGCATAGCTGACAAAACCAGTTGTCCTCTACTAGATGTGGGTCAAAATTATGGGGAGACGTTTCAGTTCTCAGTTTGATTTTCTTCCGTGAACTTTATTACCAAAACTTGCATGCATTCAAATGACTTGACACCCCAGAAACCAAAAAGCATTTATTGTGGTCAGGAAATAATCTTCTTCCAAAGAAGGTAATAACTAATAATTGATCATTATTGTATGGCATTGTTTGTAGAATAGCTGGGAGATCCTAAGACCATTTGGCAGTCACATGCCCTGCCACAAATTTTGTTAGTCTGGGCTCTTGCTGTTTGCTACCATCTTTAACTGTTTCTCATAGGCAGCAGTCACATACACTCAATAATTCGCTTTCAATCCACTTCCAGTACACTTTCCAAATGGATTTTACGGTGTGAATTGGCAAAATCCAGTTGTAAAGTGAATTGAAAGTGGATTATTTAGTGTGTGTGACTTGCAGACATAGAGACAGCTTTCCAATCCCCTTTGGTTGCACTTTTCTGCATTCTTTTCAGTTCTCCAAATGTTTTTAATGGTTTATAAAATTTCTACGAAGATAGGTGGATGCATTGATAAAGTGGAACATTGTGTAGGGATTTATGGAAAACAGAATGCAGCAAAGTTGACACCCATTTATTTGAAATTTTTCCATACACAGAAGAATTAATTGTTGATTTTTTTAAAAAAAGGCTCAGTATTTTTTAAAAAAACCTGCCACTATCAGCATGCAAAGAATCACTGTATGGTGAGCCACAGAGACTAATTGGGTCACCATGGGGTAACTATCAACACAGGCAACAATTTGAAATCCCACATGGAAGCCATACTGTGTAGACTGTCCCTCTACATCTGATTCATACCAGGAAGTTAAACCCTCAACAGTTCTCAGCCGAGTGGGTGAGTGAGTGAAGTGGGTGATAACATAAGAACATAAGAGACGCCAATGTTGGATCAGGCCAAAGGCCCATCCAGTCCAACACTCTGTACCACACAGTGGCCAGAAATACCAGGTGCCATCAGGAGGTCCACCAGTAATACTAGTACTGCATTTTTTATTTTATTTTATTTCTTATTACATTTCTAGCCCGCCCTCCCCTGCGAACGGGCTCAGGGCGGCTCACATTCAGGGGTAACGTGTGCCCAGGCATATAAAACATGTAAAAACAAGATAAAACATTTCATATTGCAATTAAAGTTCTCAAAACATATCAATCCTTCAGTCAAATAAAGATGGCGTACTGTAGATGTAACACTAGATCCCGATTCAACGGTATCCGGTCTTCCGCATTGCTGGGGCTCGATCTCCATACAGGGCCATCTACTGCCCCGATGTTACTGACAGTAATAGCTGGTGGTAGTGGTGGGCATGTTAACAAACATGAATAATTCCATATGTATTTATCACAGATAAGGCTTCTGGGAAGCTGTTTTCACAGAGAACAGCTGATATCACAGAGGACTGTCACCAGTGGATATTTTATTCACAATGTGGATAGATGGAAGGGTATCCCCATTTTTTTTTTAACTCTAACAGTGATTTCTTCCTAAAGTCGCCAACCTCCTAGTGGGATCTGGCGATGCCATGTGGTCCTCCTTCCAGAGCAGCCATTTTGTCCAAGAGATGTGAAACACAGGTCACTGATGGAGACCAAGCCCTATGAGGAAAGGCTGAGGGACTCAGGAATGCTTAGTCCGGAGACGAGGAGAATGAGGGGGGACATGATGGCTCTCTTTTAAAAAATATTTTATTTTGCTTTTAATTCCCATAATACACGTTTATACAAAACACCGTAACAAAAGAAGGAATAACCTTTAAACGAATTTATCCAGGACAACCTACCATATGTCCAAGTTGGGTTGATTTCTAATATATCTATTGTTGTCAGCTGAAGCTGCCATGAGTGTGGTGTGTGTTTCTAATTGCTTTGCATTCCTTCCCATGTGCTTAATTGCTTCAGAGCTGTAACGCTTATCTGTCAAGGTTACTGGAGGAGTTGGTGGTGTCTAACTTTCGTGGGAGCTTCTTTCGTTCCCAGCTTTGCAGCCGTTAGAGAATACGCCAAATGCCCACGCACGGGAGTCCATCTAATTGGGTAGTGCTAGGGGGGGGGTGCATACAAAAGCCCTATATCCTATTATGCGCATAGGTAACCCGCCATTCCTAACAGTTTTCATGTTACTGCATCTATGGCTTTTCAATAAAAGTAAAACCTTCTTGGAAGCGTGTACTTCGTTGTCTTGCTGTGGATCCTGACAATTGTCCTATCCTTATAATCCACTTGGGAACGTTCCCACAAACTTAGCATCTTTTGTTTCTCTCACCCACCTTAACCCCAAATTATTTTTTTTTTTCCCAATTGCTGTGAATTATTATTTCTTGATTTATTTCTTTACACTTCTAATGCATAATTTTATTATGTAGCTATTAGGCTAGAAGGAAAGCAAGCATGACTGCTGAACATCAAAATGTTTATCTTCCAGTGATGGCTCTCTCTTGTCGTATTTGAAGGACCGTCACTTAGAGGAGGGCAGGGAGCTGTTCCTGTTGGCAGCAGAGGAGAGGACTCGCAAGAATGGGTTTAAATTAAGGGTGGGAAGGTACCGGCTAGATCTTAGGAAAAAAGTTTTGACAGTAAGAGTTATACCACAGTGGAATGGGCTGCCTAGGGAGGTGGTGAGCTCCCCCTCCCTGGCAGTCTTGAAGCAGCGGCTGGACAAACACTGGTCAGGGATGCTCTAGGCTGATCCTCAGTTGAAAAGGGGGTTGGACTAGATGGTCTGTATGGCTCCTTCCAACTCTGTGATTCTATAAGTTAAATAGTGTGGAGATTACTGGTATGTGCAGGCATTATTGTCTACCATGCAGGGGTCATTTCGTAGAAAAAGAGCTAGGGGGACTCATTAGCATAACTCATTAGCATATGCCACACCCCCTGACATCACCGGAAGTGTGTCCTCCCCACAGCCGGCGGCGACCTCCAGCGGGCACCAGCAGGGAGCTCCAGGCCCCGCCCTCCTGCACCTCACCCGGGGGGATGGCGTCCCCCCGCGTCCCCCCCAAATGACCCCTGCTACCATGGCCCCTCCCCTCCCTAAAACCCTCCCTCCCAGGCTGTATCCTCAAATCTCTAGGTATTTCTGAACTTGGCTTTGGCAACCCTAGTTGATATTGTGGGCAGACGTCTGTCTGTTCACAATGTGCATGCTTGCTTAGCAGCCACCTTGCCAAAAGGGAGAGTCAAACCAACAAACCAAAGGAACAATTCTAAGAAGGTGTTCTCAGAAGAAAGTCCCATTTTGTTCAATGGGTTTTACTCCCAGGTAGGGGTGCCGACCTCTAGGTGGTGGCTGGGGAACCTCTGGAACGACAGCTGGTCTCCAGATGACAGACACCAGTTCCCCTGGAGAAAATGGATTCCCCGGGAAGGCGGACTCTATGGCATTATGCTCTAATAAGGTCCCTCGCTTCCCCAAACCCCACCCTCCTCCTACTCCACCCCCAAAATCTCCAGGCATTTCTCAAGCCACAGTTGGTGACCCCACTCCCAGGGAGGCGGGGGTATTAGCCTCCGATCGGTCTAGCTGATTTTTGTCCTGTGCTCCCTCCAAGAGGTCACATTCTTATTTTGGTGTGAGAGCCAGTTTGGTGTAGTGGTTAGGAGCGCGGACTCTAATATGGGAGAACCGGGTTTGATTCCCCACTCTTCCACATGCAGCTGCTGGTATGACCTTGGGCAAACTGCAGTTCTCCCGGAGCTGTTCTCTCAAGAGCAGTTCTCTCAGAGCACTCTCAGCCCCACCTACCTCACAGGGTGTCTGTTGTGGGGAGGGGAAGGGAAAGGAGTTTGTGAGCCACTCTAAGACTCTGAGTGAAGAGCAGAGTACAAATCCAATCTCTTCTCTCCTCCTCCTCCTCTTCCTCCTCCTCCTCCTCCTCCTTCTAAATCCAAGGAACTGTATTCTAATTTGAGAGTTACAAAGACTGTGTAAATAGTTCAGTCTGTTTATACATGCGTCTGTGATGTCGAAAAGCCTCAACCCTTTCATCTCTGTATGAGTCAGAGCAATTGTATAATACCTGTACAATAGTTTTGCTTTACTTAATTTGCACTGAAGTGTTTGTCTTCAAAATGAACATCGGATTTCTTAAAACATAACTTTAGATCCCCTGATGAAGCAGCATGCAAAACGCAGAGGGATCTCTGACTTATACACACACGTTTGTGTGTTTGTACATATATATAAGGTAAAGGTTTCCCTTGCTCGAACGCCAGTCGAACCCGACTCTAGGGTTGCGGTGCTCATCTCCGTTTCCAAGCAAAAGAGTCAGAGCTGTCCGAAGAAGTTTCCATGGTTATGTGGCCGGCATGACTAAACGCCGAGGCGCATGGAAAGCTGTACCTTCCCACTGAAGTGGTGCCTATTTATCTACTTGCATTCCTTGCTTTCGAACTGCTAGGTTGGCAGGAGCTGGGACCAGAGACGGGAGCTCACTCCGTCATGTGGCACTTTGGTCTCGAATTGCTGAACTACCAACCTTCCAGCCTGCAGTTCAGCATCTTAACCACTTGAGCCTCCGCACCTTCTTGCATATATATAACACACACACACAAACATACATATACATATGTATATATATCCAACTGAATCATTCCCCCCCCTCTTGTATTTCATTATTTATTCCTTAGCCATAATTAGGTCAATTATTCTCTGATGTTTCATAGTCTTCTTGAATATTTCTGTGGCTTTGTATTTTGATAGTGTTGGGGTCATTTTACCCCCCCACACACACTGCAATTTGCACATGTAGTGAAAACGATAAAACTTGCAATCCTGAGGCCCCAGTCACATGGGCCAGATAATGCGGGGGGGAGGTGTGGCTGTTCGCCCCGGAGCCACACCTCCACACCCGGAGCCCGGAGCAAAATAAAGTGCGGCAGCCCGAACACACGGTCCCCTGAACCTTTGTGCTTCGGCAATGCTGCAGCATGGCAAAGAAGCAGCGCAATGTAATCACACAAGCGTTTCATGTTTGTGCGCATGCACAGTTCGGCAGAGCAGCGCTGCTTTCAGTTTTGTGTTAGTGCACAAACATCCGGTTTGTGACGGGACGTGGACGGGCGCTGGATGCCACACGAAACTAGCGCGCCCGCGATCAGACGCCCACCTGTGCCACGCGTTTTCCGGATACTAGTGCACTTTCCTTGGTACATTTAACTCCGCATCTTCAGCGGGAAGCCACGGGTTGGACACGGGTGCCCCACACTTCCCAGATGTTGCAGTGTGACTGCGCCCCGAAAATCCTCCCAACATTCATACCTTTCGTGTGGTAAAATCTCCGTGTGACCTGGGCCTGAGAACATTTTTTTTTTTCTGGGAGTAAGGCCCAGTGAAGAAAATTCTGAGTCGATGTCCTTAGTTGCTCCCATTTGCTCCCAGGTTTCTTGGCTGCAGCTGATGAGAAAATACTTATCCAAATTAAATTCAAGCCTGGTGGCAGCTTTAGGGCCCAACGAGACTTTCAAAACATCAAATTACGGGGGAAACACACATGAAGCTGCCTTATACTTAATCATACTCTTGGTCCATCAAGGTCGCTATATTTTTTTTCTCTCAGACTGGCAGTGGAGCTCCAGGGTCACAAGCAGAAGTCTGACTGGTCCTTTTAACTGGAGATTCGGGGGATTGAACCTGGTAACTTCTGCATGTCAAGCAGAGGCTCTCCCACCAAACCTTAGCCCCACAGAGAGCTCTGAGATAACTGCTCTTGAGAGAACAGCTCTCAGAGAACATTGATTGACCCAAGGTCACCCAGTAAGCTGCGTGTGGAAGAAAGGGGAATCAGACCCAGTTCTCCCAGATCAGAGTCCGTCGCTCTTAACCACTACACCAAACTGAAAGGAAGCCATGGCACTCCGTTTGCAAGACCCGAGCAAGGCTGTTTATGATAGGAAGTCTGGAAGGCACTGTTTCCCAGGGTCACCATGTTGGAATCAACTTGACGTCACTTAAAACACAGAGAAGATAATTAAAAAAGCAAACAAATTTGATAAGCTAAAGTGACACACCACGGGATGGCGGAAGAATGTCAGGGCATGCCGTAGGGACTGCCTTATGAATCACTGCCAGTGTTCCCTCTAAGATGAGTTAGTGTGAGCTGGCTCACAATTTTTTTAGCCTCCAGCTCACAATTTTTTTTTTTGTCTTCGCTCAGGAAGGATGGTTCCAGAGCAACCTAATTTATGCAGTCGCCAAATGGCTCACTCACAACTTTAATGTCAGTAGCAAACGGAGTAGAATTTTTGCTCACAAGACTCCACAGCTTCGAGGGAGCATTGATCACTGCCATTTTAATTTGGAGAAAGAGACTCCTGGATCCTATGGATGCTGCAACACCAAGATGTCTTCTGCTGCATACACAACAAGTGTCCCGACAATGTTGGCTGTCCTGTGGTCCCCTTGCTGTTGACAATATTCCATACCCTCTGCCTTGTAGGGCTAACCTTGTCATCTCTACCATGTATTCATTTCAAGGTTACAAAGGGAGTTGCGTCGGCACACCTGAAGAGAGGAACTGGTTGCTCTTCTTGTTTTTTCTTTTCCCCTGGAGGGCAACTAGACATCTGGAGACGCAAATCAGGCTGGGGAAGGCATCGCTTTGAAAAGGTGTCCAAAAGATCCAAAATTACAGTCTACGTGACATAGACAATTCAACTATTTCCATCATGTCAGACTGCGGATGGGGGGAATCACGTAATTGAATGCTCCTGCATTATTTTCTATTGTCAAAGACATCTGATCATCTAAAAAGCAGGAGGACATTTCTAATATTTTCTTGCAGTGTTCATTAGGTTAATATTTCTTATTTATAGCATACATTAAGAGTCATTCAGTGACTGAGTTAAAAAGAATAAGCCATGGCTGTGGGCAAGAACAGCCCAAAGGAAGGCGGATGTTGTGAAGGGAGGAGAAGAAGAGGAGGAGGAGGAGGAGGAGATTGGATTTATACTCTGCCCTTCACTACCTGAGGGAGTCTCAGAGTGGCTTACAATCTCCTTTCCCTTCCCCTCCCCACAACAGACATCCTGTGAGGTAGGTGGGCTGAGAGAGCTCTTTTGAGAGAGGAGGAGGAGGAGGAGGAGGAGGAGGAGGAGGAGGAGATTGGATTTATACCCCGCCCTTCACTCGGACTCAGAGCGGCTTATAAACTCCTTTCCCTTTCCCTTCCCACAACAGACACCCTGTGAGGTAGGTAAGGCTGAGAGAGCGCTTTCAAGAACTGTCCTTGAGAGAACAGCTCTGACAGAACTATGCCCAGGGTCATCCAGCAGCTGCAAGTGGAGGAGTGGGGAATCAAACCCGGTTCTCCCAGGTTAGAGCCCGCAGACTTAACCACTACACTAAACTGTGGCTAAATGCATTCACTATGGCTTGCTCATGTCCCCATGAACATCAACATTGAAATTGGCCCATTCTGCATCTAGGATTTGCTGAGTTTTTTTACCAAACCCACACTGGAACAGAAAAGGATGCGGCTCAAAACCACATTCCAGTACCCTGAGCCAATGCCATACTGACTGCAGAGTCACCCCTTGTCCGATCCCCACAACTTGCAATTAATACTTGTTTGTAGCAAAGTAGTATTTTATTGAAGCCATGATGGAACAAGAACCCGTTCACTGTTTAGAATAACTTGGAAGGGTCAAAGCAGGGGATAGTAAAGCAAATTCAAACCGACAATAACCAATGGACTTGGTTCCCGCTCGAACGGGTAGATTCTCAGATTTGGGCTCTTAGTCTGAGAAGCAACGGTTTCCTAAAAGATAAACAATTAGTTCTTCTCACACTCTAACTCATTATAGACTAAGCGAAGCCATCTCCTCTCCGCACCTGTGGCCTTGCAGATAAGCATGTTTCAAAGCAGAAATAGCATTCATAGACAGGAATGCATAAGACTGTCCGATTCCCCATTCATTCAAAGTAAATCCACGTTTGATTAACAAAATAAGATTTATTAAAAGAGATGGTTAGATCAGGAATGAAATCATTGTTAGTAATGACTACAAAAGTCCAGGGGAAACATAATAAAGGAACTTGAACCGAGACAGGACCAATGAGCCCAATTCCCGCTGGCGGGAGTGTGATAAGTCTTAGCACCCTTTCCTTGGGAACACAACGGTTCATACTACATAAACACAAGCTCATTCTCAGGCCTCAGAATACATAATAAAGAGAGCAAGCCATAACTCCTTCCCACCACCAGCTGGTTAACCTTGAGCAGTTTCGCGGTGTGCTAGCAACAGAAAGTAAACACCTACACAAGGGGTAACAGGAGGGGGATGAAACGAGTACAGTATACCAAGCAGAATAAAACATACAACATAATGGCAGCTTGCTGACAAAGACAAGCAAACATGCGATTCATTATACCAGCAAGCATGCGCATTTGGGTATCACTAAGAAACACTAAGGAGGGGGGGGACCCTAAACAGGGATGGTTGTACACCACACAGAGTTCTTTGGCAGCTTGCTGACACCCCTGAGTGTCCATAAAATCGCCATAAATCTATGCAGAAGGTACCATGAAACCGAGAGATCAAACAAAGTGAAAGTGGCATGTGGTCTGGACAGTGCCATAAAATCCAACAATCAAAGTGAAAGTGTCATGCAATGCAGAGGGGAATTTCTGTTCCAAGGTGGGTTTGGTAAAACAATGGAGCGAATGTGAGATGCAGAATGGACCATTGTTCTTGGGCTGCGGATGTGACTATTTGTAATGCGCGGGATGCTTTCTCACCGCTCCCTGCATATAATGTTTGTGGAGATTCCGTGGCATAACAGAAGAGGATCACGTGCATTGTCTTTAAAAGAATCCCATTCCAGATTTGCCCGGGTGGATTTTTTTAAAAAATTCAGCCTGATCCTCCTACCTCTACTTGTAAATCTTTGTGAAACACCTTGTGATGAATGCCCTGAAGAGTCCCATGTTCTACAGACTATAAACAGCTTTGATATCTGCTACTGATGCTCCAAAAGAAGTCTGCATTATTTGTCATTAAATATTTTCCCCCCTTGGGGTGTAACCACAATGCCATATAATACAGGGCTTGGATGATCAAGTAATGACCCCAAATGAGGAAGAAAATAATTACAGCAGTCTGAGAAGTTACATGTAGCACAGCACGATTTAGTTAGTGAGTTAATTAAGAGTTGGGAGAACAAACAATGCTTCTTACACCCCCCTAGGCTGCCGAAGAGTCCATATAAGAGCACTATTAGCTTTCCCAGGAAAAAAACCCTTCTCTCGATGCAGTCTCCCTGTTGAACTTGGTAAGTCTTTGATTCCTTCTCCTTGAAAGCTTGATACCTCTTTCTGTAATTTTGGGACTTCAGGGGCTGGAGCAGGGATTTGGAAACTACCCCTGAGAAATTGCAGTAGCCTGATTCAAGATCTGTTGATGTCTCCTGAGCAAATTCAGCCCTTTGCCCCATGAAGGCACTACCTCTTATTTTGAACAGGTGAAGAACAGGTGAAGCTGCCTTATACTGAATCAGACCTTTGGTCCATCAAGGTCAGTATTGTCTACTCAGACTGGCAGCGGCTCTCCAAGGTTTCAGGCGGAGTTCTTTCACATCACCTGCTGCCTGGTCTTTTAACTGGAGATGCCAGGGATTGAACCTAAGACCTTCTGCATGCCAAGCAGAGGCTCTGCCACTCACCCACAGCCCCTCCCCAGATCCATCCCACAAGTTTGCCGCACACCCTTGTCCTCTGTTTCAGAAAACTTGTCTGATTTCCCAGAACTCTTTTAGCTTTCACTGGAATTCTTCTGAATAGAGACATCAACATGGCTATGGTTTCTTCTTTGGTGGAAATCAGTAGAACTTTTGAGGGTGGATCTAGGACAAAATGACCCTTGAATCTTACAACTCTTTAAGAAATGCCCAACAAATAGGGTTGCCAGGTTCTCCCTGGCTACCCGTAGGGGATGGAGGGTAGGTTTCACAGATCTAAGTTTGGTAAATGCCTGGAGATTTGGGGGTGGAGCCTGGGGAGGACAGGGAAGTCAGTGGGGGACAAGGCCTCACAGTTCACCCCTCCAAAGCAGCCATTTGGCCCAAGGGAACCGATCTCTGTAGTCTAGAGAGGAGCTCTAATTCTAGGGGATCCCCAGGTCCCACCTGGAGACTGGAATCCCTAGCAACAAACAACTCATTTGGGGTCCCATTATATTAACTTATTGTCGGTTCAATGAGCTTTGGATTTTATACTTACTTCTGCCTTGAAGCGTATTACTGCAAAAAGGAAGTGCATTGAAATAGGATTTATGGCCATATAGTCTGTTTTACAAACAGATGGGCAAACTGTGTCCCTAAAACACTTAGGAAATGCTAAATCTTGTTAAATCGAACAGGATCTAATGTTTCAGACTGACTGAACAAATTCATAGGTGGGATTTTCTTTTTATGAAAGGTGTCATCTTAATTCCATGGACTGTCTTTGGAAGGTAAAAGCAGAATCCCCTATGAGCTAGGCTGTGATATTTTTCCTAGCTAATCATAACTTAATTGGGGAAAATGATATTTTATTGTTATTGTTATTATGAAATTATTATCATTATCATTATTATTATTATTATTATT
>NW_015174878.1:275719-287334 GCF_001447785.1 Gekko japonicus | reverse complement strand
TTATTATTATTATTATTATTATTATCTGTAAAATAGGCTTAATTCTGATTTAATAATTCAGAAGTAATTCTTTCATTTCAGGACTGACAGACATATAATTTGGAAAATTATTTTACTTATTTAATTAATTGGATTTCCTCCCCCCCAACCGCCCTCCCCCAGCAAGCCGGACTCAGAGCGGTGTACCACACAGTCATAAAATACCAATTAAAAACAGGTTAAAACCAATAACAGGGAAATGTAGCTTGGGATGCGGCAAGAAAAGCCACATTCTCACGGGAGAGGGGAGGGGGTGGGAGTAACGGAAGGTAAGCTTTGCTGTCCTCAACTAAACACCTACAAAATGCAAACATTTTTTACTGCCATTTAAGCCTCTTAATATTTCATAAAGTACAAACATTTTGCACTTATTTCACAAAGTCTCATATAATCTTACCCACTACAGGAAGTCTCATTGCAATTTCTTAACAGGCAAACTGTATTCAGTTTCTCTGGAAAAGAGAATGTCTCCTTAGAATTAATTATGTTATTTAAAAAAGCAGAAAATATGGACCACCACCTCCTATACTTACATATGGGCCAGGTCTCCTAAGCTTTAGAAAGCACCTACCAAGGATGCTATTACGTAAATTGGACCAAATATGCCTCAGTGTAACTAACCTGCTGGTTCTATTTTATAAATCCACATTGAATGCAGCTGGTAATGTCCTGCTAAATTTTAAAGTTGCAGCCACCCCATTAGTCTCTATGTAGTCTATCGCTTCTCAACTAAACACCTGGCAGAACACCCCACTTGTTGTACAAATAGATTCCCGAGCCTTGTCTTGTCTGTATTCTTTTTTTTTAGTGTGTGTGTGTGTGTGTGTGTGTGTGTGTATATATATATATATATATATATATATATATAAAATTTTTATTCATATTAACAATGCAGAGTTATAACAATATTTACAAGTGTAAGTACAAAGAATACAAATATAAAGCTACCAAGTTACTGTAAACTAAAAACTGATTTCATCATATCATTAACTCGAACACTTTGGACACGGACTTTCCTATTCACAATTGTCATTTCTATCTATTGCTTAAGTGATATCATAGTTGAGCACTGAGATCTTCAGCTTAAAGATCGGGTAAAGATAGGGCTCCCAAATCTCACCAAATCGCGGCGGGGATCCGCATGTCTTTGCAGAATCCGTGTCGCGGGGACAGCGAAATGCGTTGCACCGCCGTCGCCAGGACATGACGCTACGCGTCGCTCTGGCAACAGGGCTGTTTGGCGCCCCGTTGCCAGAGCGACACAGTGCATCAAATCCTGGCGAGGGCGGGTGCAACGCATCTCGCCGTTCCCGTGGCACAGATTCTGCGAAGACATACGATCCCCCGCCACGACTTGGCAACCCTAGGTAAAGACAAGATAAAGAACCAAGACGGTAGAAGTAATCGAATTGGGACCACTGAGAGGATACCAATCGCTGCTGAGACAAATAGTCTAAGATTGGATACCATTTTCCTGTGAATACCGATTGGTTTGAGTCTTGAGAAATATAGGACAATTTGTTGGTAACCGCATCCATAAGATAGTGGTTCCATAATTTACGGAACCAAGTGTCCATCGTTGGTGCCCTAACATCTTTTCGAAAGGATGCTATCGTTGTTTATGTGGCATCTAGCATGACTTCGATAGTATCTTTATGCGGTCTGCTAGAAAATTCTTTTGGCCACGTGTTTAAAAATAAAACCTCTGGTTCAAAGGGTACTTGTATCTTGGTGATCTCCTGTATAATTTTTAATATTTCCCTCCAAAATGTCTGCATTTTTTCACACTTCCACCAGCAGTGGGAGGAGGAGGAAGGTTCTTTGGTTATTTAATTGCAATCAAATAACTGAAAACAGGCCAAACCAGCCTATCGAAAATCGACGGCTTTCTGAACAGTATCAGGAAGTACATGAAGTTTTATACCCAGAATGACATAGGCAAAAAGATAACATCCGGTAATCATCATTGGTCACAAAATGACAGAACATCATCTGAGTAGTCATTCATTCATTGGTCAGTTACAGGAAAAGGTGTGCCTACATGATATCTTGAATGTTTATTTAACATAACCTTATTAATAATACCTGAGGATTCTTCATACCCAAACAAAAAATGTTGTTTTCTATGAAGCCCTTTTTGACCCAGACACTGAAGAAGAAGAAGAGATTGGATTTATACCCTGCCCTTCACTACCCAAAGGTGTCTCAGAGCGGCTTACAAACTCCTTTCCCTCCCCCTCCCCAAAACAGACACCCTGTGAGGTAGGTGGGGCTGAGAGAGCTCTTGACAGAAACTGCTCTTTTTCAAGGACAGTTCTTATCAGAACTATGGCTTGCCCAAGGTCATCCAGCAGGTGCAAGTGGGGGGAATCAAACCTGGTTCTCCCAGATTAGAGTCCACGGACTCAACCACTACACCAAACAGAAGAAGAAAAAGAAGAAGAAAAAGAAGAGGAGGAGGAGGAGGAGATTGGATTTATACCCCGCTCTTCACTACCTGAAGGAGTCTCAGAGCGGCTCACGGTCTCCTTCCCCTTACCCTCCCCACAACAGACACCCTGTGAGGTAGGCGGGGCTGAGAGAGCTCTCTTGAGAGAACTTGTGACCAATGTTCCCTCTAAACTGTGGAGTCTTGTGAGCAAAAATTCTACTTTGTGAGCTACTTGCATTAAAGTTGTGAGCAAGCAATTTGGCTCCTGCATAAGTTAGTTTGTCGTGGAGCCCTCCTTCCTGAGCTAGGACAAAAATCTGTGAGCCGGAGGCTAAAAAACTGTGAGCTAGCTCACACTAACTCAGCTTAGAGGGAACACTGCTTGTGACTGACCGAAGGTCACACCAGCAGGTGCACATGGAGGAGTGGGGAAGCAAACCCGGGTCTCCTTACCTACTGTGATGGTCGTGGCAGTTTGAGATGGAAAGGCAGGGACGATGATTCCGGCACTGAGTTTGACCGTGTGGCTTTCGTAATAGGGGTTGCTGTTGTCCTAGGAGGAAAGAGATGACTAGGGAAGGGAGCGTCTCATGGCTACGTTCACACCAGCCTCCAGGTCGGGACCCATCCTGTCGATGAACTGTGCCCCAGCGGCTCAGTCAAATATTGGAATACTGGCTCTATCAGCGGCAGTTTTGTATAGAAGAAGAAGAGGCTATTGGATTTATACCACACCCTTCACTTCCCAAAGGTGTCTCAGAGTGGCTTACGAACTCCTTTCCCTTCCCCTCCCCACAACAGACACCCTGTGAGGTCGGTGGGGCTGAGAGAGCTCTGATAGAAACTGCTCTTTTCCAAGAACAGCTCTTATCAGAGTTATGGCTTGCCCAAGGTCATCCAGCCAGGTGCAAGTGGAGGAGTGGGGAACCAAACCTGGTTCTCCCAGATTAGAGTCCGCGCACTTAACCACTACACCAAACTGGCTCTCTTTAAAACACACACAAACAAACAAACAAAACAAAACTCCTGCATGGAATGCATTTTTTCCCCTCATCCCATTTCCTTTATTTAAAAACCTGTAATTATCACATTGCATCAACCAATGGCACAAAACGAGAAAAACCACCACCACCAGCAATAATTCTTAAAACAATGGAGAAAGAAAAAAGAACAAAGGAACGATGACGCACGGTCACAGAAATATCTTGGCTTAGATTTCTAGAAAGGATATATCGGCATGGACACGAGGTCTGGTTCAAACATGATGCCAGGCGCGCTCTCCCAGGGGGCTCTGCGCTGAGAGACGCCACAGCATCAGGGGTGCAGAGTCACTCGGTGCGGGCGGCAGGCCAGTTTGTGCGAGACGCCACACGAGCGCAAAGTCCCATGGCAGAGTCCTTGTGACTCGTGGGCAGCGACGCACTTCCATCGAAAGCCTAACATAGAAAAAGCTCCTTTACTTTTGAATCATGGTCACCATTCCTTCATCTAGGAAAACGTGCAGATTCACTTGGTGAAACTTTATCCTCTGCCCCAGGTGGTCATAGCCATGAAGGATCAATCTGGCTCCTATTATGGATCACCTTCACTTCTTCGATCCCACATCCTCATTGTAATTCTGTTTCTGCGCTGTGCAAAAGTGACATGCAATCCATTGTTGGTACTCCCCATTTTGGACTGCAAAAAGATCAAATCAGTGAATCCTAAAAGAAATCAACCCTGACTGTTCCCTGGAAGGCCAGATAATGAAACTGAAACTTAAATACTTTGGCCACCAAATGAGAAGGGAGCACTCACTGGAGAAGACCCTGCTGCTGGGAAAAATTGAAGGTCAAAGAAGACAGGGACGGCAAAGGATGAGATGGTTAGACAGTGTCATCGATGCAACGAACATGAAATTGAGCCAACTTCAGAGGACGGTGGAAGACAGGAGGGCCTGGCGGGAGATGATCCATGGGGTCGCGAAGAGTCGGACTCGACTGTGCGACTGAACAACAAATGGTAGAGAAAATCAGGGTATAAAATCCTACTCTTTTTCACTTCTTCCTTCCAACTCAGATCCTCCACTGAGACTTTAGATCTGTCCTTGCTCACTGGCTGGAAATCATATACTCATGCCGATTCTCAAACCACTCAAACACTATAGTAGCAGAAGTTTTTTTTTTAAGGGTTAGTTCCTTTCAACCCAGTTAAACAGAAGTAACTTAAAAGCGTGGCCCATATTTTTGGTTTTTTTTAAAAAACACAACTACTAGTAGTATGTAAAATAAAAGACATTGATGCAAACAGGCTCATTAGCAATAGGCACAACAGTTTCCAAGACACCTTGTGGCGGCTCCTACTCGAACGCCTGGCGGAAGAGCTCCATCTTGCAGGCCTTGCAGAACTGTGCAAGGTCCCGCAGGGCCTGGATCTCCTCTGGGAGCTCATTCCACCAGGTAGGAGCCGCCACCGAAAAAGCTTTAGCCCTAGTCGCCGCTAGTCTGTCCTCTTTGGGACCTACCCAAAGGAGTCTCAGAGCGGCTTAAAACCCCTTCCCCTCCCCACAACTGACACCCTGTGAGGTAGGTGGGGCTGAGCGAGCTCTGGCAGAAACTGCTCTTTTTCAAAAACAGCTGTGCCAGAACTATGGCTTGCCCAAGGTCATCCAGCAGCTGCAAGTGAAGGAGTGGGGAATCAAACCCGGTTCTCCCAGATTAGAGTCACTACACCAAACCACTACACCAAACCACTACACCAAATTAACATTGATGGTGGTGGAAAGTACCATCGAGTCACAGCCGTTTTATGAAGACCCCATAAGGTTTTCAAGACTTGCAGTTGCCTTCCTCTGTGCAGCAGCCCTGGACCTCCTTGGTGGTCTCCCATTCAAGTACGAACCAGATCCAACCCTGCTTAGCTTCCCATATCTGATGGGATCAAGCCAGCCTGAGATATCTAGGTCAGGGCAAGTCAACGTTATACATCTGTTACAGCATGGATCCCCATCGTGGTTGAGCCTGTGGCCACCTTTGGAGTTTTGAGAAAGTGACGTGAATGCCACCACAAAATGGTTGGCATGAGGCAGGGACCAATCAAAAATGTCTGTCTCAGGGGCTGGGCCAATCACAAAACTTTGCGACATTCCAAAAAGCTTTGGGAGGCTCCAAGCCAACCCTTGTTGTATCACATGAGCAGCTGTTTCCAAACGAGTGTTCCCCTCAGATAGCTCCTCGGCTCTTCTAAAGAGCCACCTCCTTCGAGTAGGTGGATGAAAGCCGAGATAAGTGCTTTGCTTAGGGGAAGGGATGTTCTTTCCTTTTTGTTTTCAAAGAAAAGGAGGGAGGAGGCTTCCCTTCCGTGTAGACATCAGGAGAGCTGGCAGGCTCACAGCACAATCCTAAATGTAGTTACACCCTCCTAAGCCCATCAGCTTCAGTGCACTGACAATTGTAGGTTAGTTCAGGACTGCACTGTGAGAGAAAGAAGAAGGTGTGTCTCTGGTTAAAAGGCAGGGGGATTGAAAGAAGAAGAGGAGGAGGAGGAGGAGGAGGAGATTGGATTTATACCGCACCCTTCACTACCCAAAGGTGTCTCAGAGCGGCTTACCAACTCCTTTCCCTTCCCCTCCCCACAACAGACACCCTGTGAGGTGGGTGGGGTTGAGAGAGCTCTGACAGAAATGGCTCTTTTTCGAGAACAGCTCTGAAAGAACTATGGCTTGCCCAAGGTCATCCAGCAGCTGCAAGTGGAGGAGTGGGGAATCAAACCCGGTTCTCCCAGATTAGAGTCCGCGCACTTAACCACTACACCAAATAGGCAAACAAACTGCAGGTTTCTGCTTCTGCCACCACTTGCACACATCCCGCCCAGTACTTGGGCAACCGGCTTCCAGTGGTGGTTCCCACAGGCCATGCTTCATCCTGGTGAGGGGGCCATCGGGGGCATCAGTGATTCTGGGGCTTTATTGTGATCCTTTGCTGAGGGCCCTAGAATCGGTAAGGCCACCCCTCTTAAGACAACTGTGATATGCCTACCTAACATGAACTGATCTGTTAGAAAATGAACCCACCACCTGATTTTCTTCTCTGTTCAAGATCTTTGGTGTAGGGGTAAGGAGCGTGGACTCTAATCTGGGAGAACCTGGTTGGATTCCCCACTTCTCCACATACATCTGCTGGCATGACCTTGGGTCAGTCACAGTTCTCTCAGAGCTGTTCTGGAAAGAGCAGTTCTTGAAAGAGCTCTCTCAGTCCCATCTACCTCACAGGGTGTCTGTTGTGGGGAGGGGAAGGGAAAGGAGATTGTAAGACGCCCTGAGACTTCTTCAGGTAGTGAAGGGCAGGGTATAAATCCAATCTCTTATTATTATTATTCCCAGGATTCAAGAAAACAGTGGGTTTCAGGACACTTGCTGGGAGACTCAGTGATACCCAAAGACACCACTCTATGATTCTATGAGTTGTACAACAGTGGAATCAGCTGTCTAGGGGGGTGGTGAGCTCCCCCTCCCTGGAAGTTTCAAGCAGCGGCTGGACAACCATTTGTCAGGGATGCTCTAGGCTGAACCTGCATTGAGCATAGGGTTGGATTAGATAGCCTGGATGACCCCTTCCAACTCTCTGAGTCTACATGTATGAATACCATCTAAAGATGCTCACATACAACATGGAAATGGATCTACTAATCTGACAGTGGAGAGTGGAAATGGTTGACAAACATTGGAGTAGATTATCTGTCTGCCTGCCTGCTTGTCTGTCTATTGCTGTCTGTCTGTCTAACTATCTGCCTTTCTATCTACCTACCTACCTATCTACCTGCTTACCTACCTGCCTACCTGCCCCTGCATTTGTCAATCATAGAAGTGAAATAAAGAAATGAAACAAGGCAATTTGCTCGTCACTCTCTCCAATTTGCAAAACCTGGTTATGATTTCATGGTTATAGTGTAACAGAATATTCGATTTTGCTGTTATATACACAGGTTGCAGTTTGTAGGTTGTATTCTTTTTTCATTATCCGGGGTGCCTTTGTGACAAATGCAGCCAATAGGTTTTTAGCCATTCTCTTCTTTTAAAATCAAAAGCGAAACACGTTTGTTTATTTTCTCCCCTCCCGTTAAAGTCTCGTTCCAGGTTCACCTCCTCTTCGGCAAGATGTCATTCTACGATCATTCAAGCTGTTACAATCCCTGCTATCAACCTTGCTATCAACCTTCCTACGAACCGTGCTACCAGCCATGTGACTTTGGACGCTACGGCAGGAGGGAGAGCGGCTATGACCCTTGCCGTTACAGCTACGGCTCTGGTGGCTATGACTGTTACCCTCGCGGCTGTGGTGGCACTACTTACGTTGGGCCATGTAATTATGGTTACCGGTATACTCGCAGAGGCAGCTGCTACGATCCCTCGTCCTTCAGGATGGGGTATGGTGCCCGACTTTGTTACCCATCAAGGAGGTGTTCCTGTGGGAGCTTTGGACCCTTGTAAGGATTCTGGAATCTCCATGGGCTTTTCAATGGAGTAGCAAATCTATGGGTTGATATGGTTGGTTCCAGGGTGTTTTTTGGGGGAGGAGGGGATTGCGGATCAACAACAGATCTCTGCTGGTTCCATGTGGAGGTTCTCGGTACTTCTAGAACCATCAACCACCACAAGACTTTTTTTTGTTAAAATATGTGCCACACCTTTCTGAGTTATGATTCCACATGAGAAAATGGGTGGGTGGGTGGGAGAAAGAGCAAACAAAAGGGACAGGACGGATAGCGAAGAAAGGAGGAAAATGTATTCCATCTGTTCGTGTTGATCTAATAAACAGTTTTCCAACTAAAATAAATGTATTTGTTAAGTCAGTGAAAATCATATTTGGTATTCAAGTCATTCTTTTTTTATAGTCTTACCTGTATCACTTGTTTTTAGTTGCCACCTAAAAGGAAAAAAATGGTTTTTTTCTTCTTCTAATCTGCAATAACATCTTGAAACTACAGGTCATTCTGAAGATCCCAAATGTAGGTCACATGCTATTCTCGAATTTCAACAGTATCATGACCTGGCCATTGAAAATGCCTCTTTTTGTATCCATCCACCTTCACAGAAATGTCCATGAGTTAACCATGTTGCTTTTGCTAAGCATCATCTAGAAACATAGAGCTGGAAGGGGCCCAAGTGTCATCTAGTCTATCCCCTGAGGAATTCAGGACATCCAGAGCTACCTCACCCAACTCCCTAAGTAACCCCTGTTCTATGCCCAGAGTAAAGCCCCCCCCCCCAAAAAAAAATCCACTTCAGGATCCCTGAGTCAATCTGGCCTGTATAAAAATTCCTGACTCCAAAGTGGCAGTTGGCATTACTCTGGGCCTAAGAAGACTCCTACTGGATCAGACCAGTGGTCCATCTAGTCCACCATCCTGCCTCACACAGCGACCAACCAGTTCCTCTGGAGGGCCAACAACAGGGCTTGGAGGCTGAGCCCATCATAAGAACCTAAGAAGACCCCTACTGGATCAGACCAGTGGTCCATCTAGTCCACCATCCTGTCTCACACAGCGACCAACCAGTTCCTCTGGAGGGCCAACAACAGGGCTTAGAGGTCAAGAGCCTTCTCTGATGTTGCCTCCTGGCACTGGTTCAGAGGTAGATTGCCTCTGAATGTGGAGGTTCCCTTTAGTCACCATGGCTAGTAGCTGCTGATTCAGTCCCCTTCCTAATAATCCCCGGCATAGTATTGGCGCTTTTTTAATTGCAGCGACACACCGAGCTGACATCTTGAGTGAGCTCGACAGACTCTTGTATCCAACAGCTCTTGAATATTCACTCTGTTGGAAGCACTCTATGGAGAAAGAAATGCCTTGTAATAGTCACTGATACAAAGGAGATAAAAAGTGAGAACAGAAGACGGAGTAACAAACAAGATTCAAAAACGGACAGAAGGAAGGAAGAGCAGATTGCTTTCCAACCCAACAGGTTACGCTTGCATATATATGCAACAGCGAACAGCTGCTATCTATCTAGTTCAAACCCACACTGTCCAATCTTCTTTCTACATCATGCCGGGTGCCTTTGATAAATGAAGTCTGCTCATAACAGACCTATCTATCTCCATCTTGAAAGGCAAGCGCTAATTTCTTTAGTTGACTGAAGTACTCTCTGAACAAGTTTGGGCTGTTCCTGCAGCCCTCGAGGTTAACTTAGTCATGTTTGCTTCCTGCAAAGAG
The DNA here is from genome assembly GCF_001447785.1 of Gekko japonicus. Classification (NCBI taxonomy): domain Eukaryota; kingdom Metazoa; phylum Chordata; class Lepidosauria; order Squamata; family Gekkonidae; genus Gekko; species Gekko japonicus. The sequence goes on along the minus strand of NW_015174878.1, from coordinate 277,673 downwards.
ATATTTCACCATGCAGTCTAGACTCCCCAGAGGATAGAAAACATTCCTTTCTTTCTTTTTAATTTTTAAATACATCATATCATCAAAACTTGGCATATAATTCTGGTTCCAATCAGAGCAGCATGAAACGAGAGGGAGACAAAGCCACAAATATAAACCTCACTGTCAAGATGACGCGTAGATCCCAAATCTTCAGTTCCAAGTCTTTGCAAAGACGGGCGTTACGATCGCCTTCCACTTTTCCCCAAGCATTGTTCTGCCACTTCAGCCCATTTTAAAATTTGCTCCGCTTTCCTCATTTAAAAATTAGCCCCATTTTTTAAATGTGCTACTTATTATCCTTTTGCAATTGTTACTTTTGTGGCAGTGAGTAAACAATATCCTTCTTCCATTTTTCCCGTTTAAGTGAGTGTCATGTTGAAAATTATTCAGCGTTCACATAATGCAGAAATTCAGACACAGCTGAACACATTCCCTGCACATTTGTGTAATTGCATTGTTTGAGTGCTCTTAGGTGAATTTCCATTTTTCTAACTGCAGCTTCATCTTATACACCCTCAATGTCCGTGGCTTCAATAGTCCTGCTGTACACTGCATTGGTCAGGCTGCACCGGGAGTATTGTGTGCTATTCTGGAGGCCTCACTTCAAAAAGGATGTGGACAGAATGGAGTGGGCGCAGGGGAGAGTGATGAGCAGGGGTGGGAGAAGGGGGTGGTGCTTGTTTCATGTGCCCACCCCCTGGACTTCTTACTGCCGGAGCTCCGCTCCTGTGCACTCCCGCAGGAAATGACCCCTGACCAGAGCCCCTGTGGCCCCATCCCCAGAGCATTTGCCCAGTCCCTTGTCTCTGTAGTTTCCCTTTAAGGAATGAACCAGGGACACTGCTATTGTGCTAGTGACTGGCTGACTCTTCCTCAATGGCCCTCAGGATTGTACTGTAAATGACTGAGTAAGCAAACTGAATCATTGAACCACAGAGTTGGAAGGGGCTGTACAGGCCATTTAGTCCAATCCCCTGCTCAGTGCAGGATTAGCCTAAGAAGTGTTTGTCCGTCCGCTGCTTAAAGGCTGTCAGGAAGGGGGATCTCATTTCCCTGAGAAGCTGATTCCACTGTTGAACAACTCTTGCAGTAAAAAAAAGCTTTTCCTAATATCCAGCAGCTACCTTCCCACCCTTAATTAAACCCATTCTTGCGAGTCCTTTCCTCTGCTGCCGACAGGAACAGCTCCCTGCCCTCCTCTAAGGGGCAGCCCTTCAAACACTTCAAGAGAGAGCCATCCTGTCCCCCCCCCCCAGCCTCCTCTTCTCCAGACTGAACATTCCCAAGTCCCTCAGCCTCTCCTCATAGGGCTTCTTGGTCTCCAGGCCCCCAATCATCCCCATCGCCAGAGGTCATTCCGTAGAAAAAGAGGTGCAGGAGTTCATTAGCATAACATTAGCATAACTTATTTGTATATGCCACATGCCCCTGACATCATCGGAAGTGTGTCAGAAGGCAACATCCACCGCTCTGGCTCCACTGGACTGTTTTGGTTTCAGTAGTCCTGCTGTACACTGCATTGGTCAGGCCACACCAGGAGTCTTGTGTGCAGTTCTGGAGGCCTCACTTCAAAAAGGATGTGGACAGAATGGAGCGGGTGCAGAGGAGAGTGATGAGCAGGGGTCATTTCCTGCAGGAGTGAACAGGAGTGGTGCTCCGGCAGTAAGGAGCCCGGGGGGCAGGCACATGCAACAAGCCCCGCCCCCTGCTCCCAGCAGCCCTCAATTGGGCCACGAGGAGCAAGAAGCAGTCAGGTAAGTTGCAGAGCCCCCCCCCCCCGGCACACCTTCAGGAACAAGATCTCCCTCCTCTGTGAGGGAAGATCTGCGCATTCCCATAGCTAGCAATCCAAAACAGTCCAGTGGCACCTTTAAGACCAGGTTTTATTCAGGTACAAGCTCTCCCTCCTCTG
>NW_015174878.1:219476-275705 GCF_001447785.1 Gekko japonicus | reverse complement strand
AGTAGCTAGCAATCCAAAACAGTCCAGTGGAGCCTGAGCGGTGGGTGTTGCCTTCTGACACACTTCCGGTGATGTCAGAGGGTGTGGCATATGCAAATAAGTTATGCTAATAAGTTATGCTAATGAGCTCCTGCACCTCTTTTTCTACAGAATGACCCCTGGCTCTGGCCATGCTGGCTTCACCAGCAACAGCACTATTGTGTCTGCAAATTGTCACTGGGACTCAACAGTGTGGCTATAATGGAAAGGGGTATCCAACCCACCAAAGGGTGGTAACCAGAGGGACCTGGCCACCCCACCCTCTTAAAGGCACAGATCCTTGCCATGCAGAACAGAGGAAGCGCCACAAAAAAGGAAATGCCCCCCCACCACACAGAAGTGTACCCAGATGTAAGACCCGTGCAAAGCAATAGGGTGACCCTCCAGAAAAGGAGCATGGGAAGAGCCAAAGAAACACGGAGCTGCACATAGGTATGCTTCCCAATGCATTTTGATAATCTCCCTTAGAAATAAAAGCCGAATGGTGGTGGCACTTCTCTAGAACATTCCACACGCTCCAAAATCAGTTTTCTCCCTGATCTGTCATTCAGAGGGTCTCCCTGTCCACTGGCTGCTTTGCCTGAGTCCTGCCTCCAACATTCTAAACAGTTTGCTGTTCCTCTCCCCCCCATAGCCAGTCAGCTGAGGTGGCCCCCATATGACAGCCAATGTGACGTAGCAGTCAGGACTTCAGAGCACGGGAGAGGCTGCAGGTGTGTGTGGGGTGGAAAGCTGAAGAGTGAGGGGGAAATAAAGGTAGGTTGATGATTGGCTGGGAAGGAGACAAGGTTACCAACTCCAGGTGGGACATTCCTGGAGATATGAGGGATGGAGCCTGGAGACGGTGAGGTTTCAGGAGGCGTGGGACCTCAGGCAGGTACAAAGCCATAGACTCCACCCTCCAAACCAACGATTCCCTTCTGGGGAACCATCATTGCCAATCTCCAGGTGAGGGCTGGAGATCACTCAAAATTACAACTGTTCTTTAGGTAGCAGAGATCAGTTCCTCTGGAGAAAATGGTGGACTCAGTGTCATTATACCCTGCTGAGGTCGCCACAGCAAATTGACACTGAGTGTCCAAGGCAGGGGCACCCGCCCAGAGCCTCTTTCTAGAGGTCCTATTTATTTCCACCACGGGCCTTTTTCCTAGTTTTATATAATTTCCACATAAATAGTGCATTGGGGGCAAAAGGTCTGCATACGTCTGCTGGACCTCTGAGTCTTCTCCCACCTTTCTACCCCGCCGATGAGTCATGATCATGAGGTCAAAAAGATTTTTTTTAAAAAAATACATAGCAAAACATTGTTGAAATAATATGATTCTCTGTACTGGATGCAGAAAATGACTGCACTTTGCTTCAGAGTAATCTTATGATAAACCACAATTGTGTGCTCACCTTGTGAAATCTCACTTGTATCAAATCAAGCCTTTGGATTCCTACACCAGTTAGGTTTAGTGGTTAGGAGCACGGACTCCAATCTGGGAGAACTGGGTTCGATTCCCTACTCCACCACATGCAGCTGCTGGTGTGACCTTGGGTCAGTTACAAGTTCTTTCTGAGCTGTTCTCTCAAGAGCAGTCCTTGAGAGATCTCTTTCAGTCCCATCTACCTCACAGGCAGTGTTCCCTCTAACCTGAGTTAGTGTGAGCCAGCTCACAGTTTTTTCACCTCCGGCTCACACATTTTTGTCTTCGCTCAGGAAGGATGGCTCCAGAGCAAACTAATTTATGCAGTAGCCAAATTGCTGGCTCACAACTTTAATGCGTGTAGCTCACAAAGTAGAATTTTTGTTCGCAAGACTCCACAGCTTAGAGGGAGCATTGCTCACAGGGTGTCTGTCGTGGGGAGGGGAAGGAAAAGGAGATTGTAAACTGCTCTGAGACTCCTTCGGGTAGTGAAGAGTGGGGTGTAAATCTAATCTCTTCTTCTTCTTTGATATTCTTTTGATGTTTTGCCTAGAAAGGAACCCCAAATATGCTTTGAATGTTGCTTTAGGAGAAATTGTTGGCACTGATTCTAGCACTAATGAAAAATGGAAAAGAACTGTGACAATTTAGCGCTTAATAATATATTCATAAATCATAATATACAATAACAGAAATGTAAATAGAAATAGTCAATGTAGTAGACGGTGGTCTCCGGAATGATGTGCCGTTTTGAAGATGATCTTCTTCTGAACAAGGAGATGTACATAAACTGTCCTTCAACAATTCATATCTCTTGGTGACGTATTGACAATATACTGTAGATTCACTTCATCATAAAGCTATGCTTACAGCTATGTTCTTCAATGGGCTATGGTTGCTGAAGTGAATCTACAGTATATTGATGAAGTGAATCTACAGTATATTGTCAATACGTCACCAAGAGATATGAATTGTTGAAGGACAGTTTATGTACACCTCCTTGTTCAGAAGAAGATAATCTTCGAAACGGCACATCATTCCGGAGACCACCGTCTCACTATTTCTATTTACATTTCTGTTATTGTATATTATGATTTATGAATATATTATTAAGCACTAAATTGTCACAGTTCTTTTCCATTTTTCATTTGTCTCATTACTGTGCCCATTCTTGTAACTATTTACTGATTCTAGCACTGCCATTTAGAATGACTGCAGAACTCACCTTGGGTGGGAATTCTGAGTATCATTCCTGAGGCAAGTGCTCCTGCCCTTAGTTTCAATTTCCCCTACAGGAAAGGAAGAAACATAATAGAGGCCTGTTTTACATTTTTTGAGAGCGCATAACACCAGGCATGTAGACATCTTGGTGTTGTCAGGAAGCCTGCATAATAAAAAAAAAAAGTGACAAGTATATCCATATTAAGGGGTGCAAAATACCCACAAAATTCCACCTACTGATTTTTCAGGTGACCGATGCAAATGAAGAAGTCTTGCAGTACAGTGCAGGACGGTGTGTCCTTCAGCACACCACCCTTAACTTGGAAGAAGGTGTGCAGTTCAAAAGTCTGATGAACTTCCTATGACCTTCTTAAGCTTTTGGTGTAGATGGAGAATGCTGGTATGTCTTCTGGCACAACGGGGCATTTATTCAGGGCTATGCATCCCCCGGCCTGTCCAAAGGGCCAGCTTGCCTGGGCTTCCCACAGCAGCGGGGCGCCCGGGCAAGCCAAGGGAAGGCATTGGGGTGTGGCCTAATATGCTAATGAGTTTCTGCCATTGGGTGTGGCCTAATATGCTAATGAGTTCCTGCTGGGCTTTTTCTACAAAGAAAGCCCTGCATTTATTGATCCAAAAGTGTTCTTTTTCTGAATAGTAATCAATATCTCGCCCTGACCTAGATGTCTCAGTTTAGCCCGATCTCGTCAGATCTCAGGAGCGAAGCAGGGTTGGCCCCGGTTAGTGTTTGGATGGGAGACCCACCAAGGATGTCACTGTGCAGAGGTGGATAATGGCAGACCACCACTGAAGGTCTCTCGCCTTGAAAACTCTACTGGGTCATCTTCAGTTGGATCCTGCTACCTACCTGCATTAGTGGATTTTTAACCAACTTTACACTGAGAGACATCTACAATAATTCAATTGTGGGAGCAAAGAATCCATAACTGCGTAACACAGTTAGAGATGACAGCTAGATTTGAGTCCAGTAGCATCTTTAGGCTTGCCAGTCCCCAGGTCGGGGAGGGGTTTCCCCTGGTTTTCGGGGCTTCTGCCTATCGCTGGCCCTGATGGGGGAAACCCTGCCCCCAAACAGCCACATCCCTGTGCGACATCCCCAACATGATGTCACCCAGAAATGATGTCATCGTGCCAGGGGTGTCACGTGGGATGCTCCGGTTTGAAGGCAAAGCTCTATGGTATTAAGCCAGATTTACCATAGAGTTTAACCCTCAAACCAGAGCGCCCCCGTGTGACATCCCCAGCATGATGATGTCACGTCCGGGTGATGCCATCATGTCAGGAACATCCCAGAATGCCCCCCTAATCCCCCCACTGGAGCGACAAGGGGACCTGGCAACCCTAAACATCTTAGAGACCAACATGATTTTGGGGGTATAAGCTTTTGAGATTCAAAGATCCCGCGGTGTTTGGGATAAGAACATGTTTCCTGTTGTTGCTTTTCTTTTCTTTCTTTTTTAAATAAAAATTTCATTATAAATTCAGGTTTGCTTCTTTTCATTTTGGTCTTTGTAGTTTCATTTCAGTTGTGTGGCCTTGATATACCATTTGGTATGTGGCTGTCTCCTAAAGTGCAGTTACATGGGCATAACAGCTGTTAAGCCAGCCGAATGGATTTTCCTTTGGTGGCAAGGACAACTTCCAATGATCAATTCATCCAACAGCAGACCCCACAGTTTGCACCCCAATCTGTCCCTGATGATTTTTTGACCCTGTGGACAGAATTGGGGGAGGGTTAGTGGGCTGCAATGGGTGGGGGCGGGGAAGGGCTTCACTTTGCTGGTGGTATCTGTTATGGCTGAGAAATACACAGAGGTCATTTCGGGGGGAACGCGGGGGAACACAGTTCCCCCGGGTGAGGTGCAGGGGGTGGGGCACATGACGAAGCCCTGCCCCCTGCTTCTGGCCGCCCCGCTTCCAGCCCTCATTCAGCCAGGAGGAAGCAGGAGAAGAGGGAGGGTAAGTTGCTTCCTCCCCACCTCTCCCCACCCCTGCCTGCCTGGGGCCAGGGAGGGCCTTGGCGGGGCTTCCTCACACTCCCGCTGGCCTTGCAGGTCCACCGCTGGGCCCCTGATGTCAGGGGGTGTGGCATATGCTAATGAGTTATGCTAATGAGTTCCCCTGGCTCTTTTTCTATGAAATGACCCCTGGAAATACAGGACAATAGTGGTAACACAGTGCAATACAATCATGCAACAAAATGCACTGTATGAATAACACAGACAAAAAAGCGCCCAATTAGTATACAAAAATTAGTGAAAGACGTTTATATAACAAAGTGACATAATATTAGCAAGGGAATAACAATCGACTACATGTATCAGTAATATTACAAAAATACATTAATATAATACAAAATACATTGAATAATACAGAGTGTGCAGAAGAAGCTAGCACAGAAGACACAGGGATGAAGACTGCGGATTTCAATCCTCGTTTTGATAGCTCTTCTTCAATAAACTTTGTAATACTTCAGAAAGCACTCACAGTATACAGAAGCCTTCAAAACAATATAGGCCACGTTCACACGGAGGATTTGCCACGCTAAAGGCACAAATGTGGGCAGATTCTCAGTGCGCAATCATAACGCAACATCTGGGAAGCATAGCGTACCCTTGGCCAACCCATGGCATCCTGCTCAAGACGCACAGTAAAAAAGTACCGCCCAACGTGACTAGTATCCAGAAAACATGGGGCAGGGGCGGGCATTTGATCGTGGGAGCGCTAGTATCCTGTGGCATCCAGCGCCCATCCACGTCCCGCTGCAAACCGGATATTTTTTGTAAGCACATGCACACAAACACATAACTGAAAGCAGTGCTGCTCCGCTGAACTGCACATGCGCACAAACATGAAATGCTTGCTACACCGCTTCTTTGCCATGCCCTAGCATCGCCGTGTGATCGCCAGCTAACAGCCAAAGCATGACACCTCGGGGGACCGTGTGATCGGGCTACCGTGCTTTATTTTTTTCCCGGGGCAGAACTGCCTGATATTACTCCTCTGTAGAGTTAGCCCTGGGTCACTGACAGTGCTGCACAGGAGACACAAAGGTGAGAAACACATTAGGATTCTGTCCATGCAGTTTTGGCATGCAGGAAATAACAAGAAGAAGAAGAAGCATGGAATCAATGACTGTCAGGTGCAGCAGCAAGTAAATCTCCACACACGTTTCCAAGGAAGCGTCATGCTTTATTAGATTACAAAACTGGTACCATATCCACAGGATTATTGTTAGGAATGACCATGGGGCGGAAACATCCTTGTATATAGCAGGATGAGGCAAATGGCTAAGCAAATGAAAGTCAAATTCGAGCACGGGAATTCTCCCGGCGGGAGGATACATGATAAGCGGGAGAGTCGCAGTGCCTCATGAGAGCCGAAAGATTCACACCATATGTGGAACACAAGCCCTCCCTCCTTCACAAGGCCAGACAGATAACACCATCTGGCAGAACAGGCTCTCACGGTCTCCCCAGCAATGTTTACCGCAAGCGCCAGAGCAGCGAGCAAGCCAGGATCAGAGAAGGCAACAAGCAAAACATGGCAGCTAGCTGACAATGACTAGCAATGTGGACCATTAATAAAAGAAATAGCCAGGAAATCATTTTTACTGCTTTAGGGTAGTAAGGTTTAAGCACTGTGATGCTGACCAAGCACTGTAATCCAAGTAGTAATCTGGGGGCAGAAACTGGTGGCAGTTTGTATTATACAGTTGTACATTCACGAATTACTCAGGAATGAGTGGCAGTAGTGCAGTCTGGAATGCTGAAAAACAGCGGGCAATCTTTTCACTCTGCCCTCAGTCCAATTCTAGAAAGCTGCAATATAGTTATTTTGTTTGTTTAAGTCACTTTGTAACCTGCCTTTCTGCTTAAAACCACTCGGGGCAGCTGGCAATAACACACACACACACACACAATGATACGGCAACACCATGTTCAACAACATTTAAAGGAATTACGACTCGAGGCAGCAGAACACCATCTTGTAATCTGAAATACTTGTTCGAGTTACACTTTTAAGGAGGCACGCAGTCGTGCCACCCGTTCCCTTCCATTTATGAAGGGAAACATTACAATAATTGGGCTCCTGAGGCAGGCCTGTAGCTACAGTGGGGCATTTTGGGTCCCTGCCCCCTTAATTATTTATTTATTTTTATTTATTTACATTTCTATCCCACCCTCCTCACGAATGGGCTCAGAGCGGCTAACAAACAGGGGCACCTTGTGCCAATACATAAAACCGAATAAAACAGCATTTTGTGGTTCAGTCGCACAGTCGAGTCCGACTCTTCGCGACCCCATGGACCAGATCACACCAGGCCTTCCAGTCTTCCACCGTCCTCTGAAGTTTGCTCAACTTCATGTTCGTTGCATCTATGACACTGTCTAACCATCTCATCCTTTGCCGTCCCCGTCTTCTTTGACCTTCAATCTTTCCCAGCATCAGGGTCTTCTCCAGTGAGTGCTCCCTTCTCATTGGGTGGCCAAAGGATTTGAGCTTCAGTTTCATTATCTGGCCTTCCAGGGAACAGTCAGGGTTGATTTCTTTCAGGATTGGCTGATTTGATCTCCTTGCAGTCCAAGGGACTCTCAAGAGTCTTCTCCAGCACCATAGTTCAAAAGAATCTATTCTTCAGCGCTCGGCCTTCCTTATAGTCCAACTCTCGCAGGCATACATGACTACTGGGGATAAAACAGAATAAATATCAAAATTACATAAAGTGCTCTTAAATTAAGACAAGATGTTGTCCAGAAGATGTTGCCTCCATCCTCGTACAATTGTACCGATCTGCCACGCCACTGAAGTGCCAACCGTCATAGGGCCACTCCATTCCCAGTTATCAGCCGGGTTAGTTGGTGATGGTGGTAGTGGCGGCTCCTAGTCGAAAGCCTGGTGGAAGAGCTCCATCTTGCAGACCCTGAGGAACTGTACAAGGTCCTGCATGGCCCTGATCTCCTCCGGGAGCTCATTTAACCAGGTAGGAGCTGCCACTGACTAGCCCCGCCCCACAAATAGCCACGCCAGAAACCTTATTTTTGAAGAGAGAACCCCCCACTGCCTGCTGCTGACAGCGGCCGTGGCTTGTCCTCGGGCTTCCCTTTCCCTCCCACCATGGAATTGGGGGAGGGGCATCCTGAGAACTGGGAAAAGACAGCTCAGAGGGCATTTAATGGCCTTCAGAAAGCATTTAAATGCCTTTTGAGTTCCCTTCCACAGGGCAAGAAAGCTTAGAAGGGCACTCAAGAGCGGCACCTTCATCAAATCTCCAACAGCCCCCACCTTTCTGCTAGCCCAGACCTGCTGTAGACCACCTAGGTCCTGGTAAGTCCTTCCAAAGCATTCCCATGAGCCTTTGGGAAACACGTCATGACCTAGGTGGTATGCAGCATCTGAATACAGCAGGACCGATCTAGCAGAAAGGGGGATTGTCGGAGATGTATTGAAGGCGCCACTCTTGAGTTGCCCTTCTAAGCTTTCTTACTCTGTGGAAGGGAACTCAAAGGGCATTTGAAGGCCTTCTGAAATGCCCTCTGGGCCAGGCCCGTCACCAGGATTTTTTAAGTCATGGGGGCATTTAAATTTCTTAGGGGGCACTGGCTAATCAATTTAATCCGGGGGAGAAGGCTGTGACACCCAGGGCTAGGTGTGAAGTCAGGGGGCCTGGCCAGCAAGGTGGGGGGCCTAGCCCCAAGGTGCCCCACTGTGGCTACGGGCCTGCTCTGAGCTGTTCCCCCTCCCCTAGGAACTGACACCCCGCTGCCTCATGAAAACTAGTCAATGGGGAGGTCAGAAAGGAAAGAGTAGTTGAAGCCGGCACAGAATGGTTCCCAGCCATTTGCTGGCAAAACTGCTGTGCCCAGCCTTCCCTTATAAACACAGTGTGGTATGAACTCATCTTCTATTGGGGCCAGGTGTCATTTCCTGCAGGAGTGCACAGGACCTGAACAAGGTCCTGCAGGAGGGAGAGCTTGTACCTGAAGGCAGGCCGGGGGGGGGGGCTCTGCAACTTACCTGGCTGCTTCTTGCTCCTTGTGGTCCAACTGAGGGCTGCTGGGAGCAGGGGGTGGGGCTTGTTGCATGTGCCCACCCCCTGGGCACCTTACTGCTCCTGTGCGCTCCCGCAGGAAATGACCCCTGCCCATTACATAAATCCTACCTGAAGAGGATTGAAGAGCTCAGTGGCATCCTGGCCCGAGGAGGAGGACTTAAGCAGCAGATGTAGCACAGGTTGGGGAGGAAGAGTGTAGGTGAGACCCAGAGACACCAGGAGAGCAGCTGGGCTACCGCGAGCAGGAGAGAGGAAACAGGGTGCCCGTAAACCCCTTTCCCCTGCACTGAGGCCGGAGCCATCTCACTGAAAGTCATGCCCTGAAGGACCCCGCATCACCGAGCTCGGGCCCAGAACCTCCAGGACCTGACAGTGGATCGTATGTGCACTTACTGTAACTTGTGAATTGGCCACTCTGTGTTTTGCAGAGAGGGAAGGTTTCTAAATAGGCACATTCCTTTCCCTAGATTTAACAGACATTCGCTATTCATCCGTAGTCCCTCACACGAAACGTGTGGGAATGAAAGTTAGTTCCCTTTTGACAGTATAAAGAGGAAAAATTGCTACCTCTCTCATGCAGTTCGCCAACCTGCTTGATAGCCAATTGGGCAATATCTGCATCTCAGAAATTGTCGTTAGCTGCTTTATCCGAGGAGTAATATATATTTTTTTTCGTGCGGTGATGTTTTGGGAACATAATAAAACAAATAGGCTTATTCTAATAAAACTAATAGGCATATGAGATTGGTTAGGCCCTAACTAAGGACTGACAGGATTAGTTCAGGATTAGTGCTGGTCAGACCCTATATTTCAGTAGTCCTCTTCACAAGTTACAGTGTACAGTGTAACCTTGATTGTTCTCTATACATTCATTGAGGAATTGTCATGTTACATTCAACTAGGTTTGCCAGCCCCCAGGTCCGGGTGGGGGAACCCCCGCTTTTGGGGATGCTGGCCCCCTGCCCCCAAGCCCTGCCCCAAAGTGCAACCACCCACCCGACTGACCCCCTCTCTCCCCTCCTACCCGATTTAAAGAGCTTCAACTGATTGGCGGGGACCACATGGCCCTCTGCAGGGGTCATTTAGCAGAAAAAGAGGTGCAGGAGCTCATTAGCATAACTTATTAGCATAACTTATTTGCATATACCACACACCCTGACACCGGAAGTGTGTCAGAAGGCAACATCCACCACTCAGGCTCCACTGGACTGTTTTGGATTGCTAGCTATGGGGGGGGGGTTTTGTAGATCTGCCCTTGTGGAGGAGGGAGAGCTTGTACCTGAATAAAACATGGTCTTGAAGGTGCCACTGGGATCTGTCCTCGCAGAGGAGGGAGAGCTTGTACCTGAATAAGACTTGGTCTTAAAGGTGCCTGTGGGGGGGGTGCGGGGGGGCGGGGTGGGGGGGCTCTGTAACTTACCTGGCTACTTCTTGCTCCTCGTGGCCCAACTGAGGGCTGCTGGGAGCAGGGGGTGGGGCTTATTGCATGTGCCCACCCCCTGGGTTCCTTCCTGCCGGAGCTCCGCTCCTGTGTGCTCCTGCAGGAAATGACCCCTGCCCGCTGGTCAGCTGAAGGGCCCTTTAAAAGGTCTTTTTGCAAGCCAAGTGTGCAGCCCACGACCGTCCCTCGGCCTCCTCCCTCCAAGATTTAAAGGGCATTCCAGCTGATCAGCAGGCCATGTGGTCCCTTTTCTTTAAATTGGGCAGGAGGGAAGGGAGAGGGGTGGCTGGGTTCACACTTGAGGCAGGGCTTGGGGGCAGGGTTTGGGGACATCCCTGACCACCCAGGACCTCCCCAAATCCCCCCACTGGAGCAAGGAGAGGACCTGGCAACCATACATTAAACACATGTGCAGTTCAATGTGAAATCCAAAGCCCACAAGTATTCAGCGAGTGGTCCCCAGTTTCATTTGTGAAGTGAAAACCTGTTGGGCCTTCCTTACAAGCAGATACATGCATATACAGGTGAGATGCATGTGCCTTCATTGTAACACGTGAATGGGGTTACAGGAAGTTTGGAAATCACTCCAAGACAGTGGTGGATGAGAAAAAATAACCAAACCAGCCGTTGAAGGCCCTAGGAGTTGAGAAGGGAACTCAATTGTTGTTGGGCACCATCGGGCCAACCAGCTTATGGGAAGGATGCTGGAGATAAGCATCTCGACATGGCTTGGCATGCTGGGAAAGGAAAGGGCGTGTCAACCTGAATATCACCCAGGGCTCTAAGGTGGGGTGGGGTGGCCAAACCCACTGAGCAGCCCTTTAGGGAACCCATATTAAAAGGCAGTGCGAGTTAATAACTTGTGGTTCAGCAACATCATAATTAATGAAACTTAACTTTAAACCATCTCGCAGTCTGGGAGCAATAGCCAAAAAAAAAATAATTATGGGAAATGTGTAAATTTTGACAGGAGAAAATGGTACAAGGGAATGGTGTCGAATCCTAACCCTAACCCTAACCCTAAAACAAAAATATTCTTGTTATTATTTAAATTCTTAATGAAATCAAACAGCTGTCCTAAGTATTCTGAATGGCTAGTTCTCAGTCCAGTAGAAGAAGAAGAAGAAAAGAGACTGGATTTATACCCTGCCCTTCACTTGGAGTCTCAGAGCGGCTTACAAACTCCTTCCCCTTCCCCTCCCCACAACAGACACCATGTGAGGTGGGTGGGGCTGAGAGAACTCTGGCACAAACTGCTCCTTTTCAAGGACAGCTGTGCCAGAGCTTGTGACTGACCCAAGGTCACATCAGCAGGTGCAAGTGGAGGAGTGGGGAACCAAACCCGGTTCTCCCAGATTAGAGTCCACGCACTTAACCACTACACCAAACTGGCACCAAACAGTAGCACATTAGAGATCCCTGACCAAGCTCGCCCAGGCTAGCCCAATCATGTCTGATCTCAGAAGTTAACCATGGTTGGTCGTGGCTACTATCTGGGTTGTTTTTAGTAAACAATTTTATTTTATATCTGACATAACAAAAACATACAACAGCAAAACAAACAAACCAAATATACATACATACAAACATTGGGAGAATCTATCCATACAGTAGTGGAGCTGGCGGTGGCTCAAGCGGTTAAGACGCTGAACTGCAGGCTGTGGAAGGTCGGTAGTTCAGCAGTTCGAGACCTGAGTTGCCGCATGACGGAGTGAGCTCCCGTCTGTAGTTCCAGCTCCTGCCAACCTAGCAGTTCGAAAGCAAGAAATTGCAAGTAGATAAATAGGGACCACTTCGGTGGGAAGGTAACAGTGTTCCGTGCACCTTGGTGTTTAGTCATGCCGGCCACATGCCCATGGAAACATCTTCGGACAGCGCTGGCTCTTCGGCTTTGAAACGGAGCTGAGCACCGCAACCCTAGAGTCGGACTCGACTGGCTTTCGAGCAAGGGAACCTTTACCTTTATCCATATAGTATCTGTTAAGTTCCCATACTTCTCTTGGTAAAAGATAAATGTCTACATATTGCATTTTTGGGTAAAGTTTTTGCACATATTATTATATGTGTTCTTGTTCTCAAGTTTTGTTGTATACACAGCTTATTGAATGTATTCTTCAATCCATCTGCAAAATCATGACCATGTATTTTCAAAGTTTTCCTCTTTTTGTCCTTTCAGAATCAAAGTTAATTTATCCATCTCAGCAGTTTCTAGTAATATATTTATTATCTCTTCTTTTGAAGATACCTCTTTTCTTCTCCAATATTCAGCATACAATATTCTGGCAGTTGTAATTACATGTAATTATATGTAAAATAAGATAAGAATCCTGCTTATTACAATTTTGTGGAAGAATATTTAGTAAAAACAATTCTGGTACAAAAGATATTTTCCTTTCTAAAATTTTCTGCAATATTTTGTATGTCGTTCAGTCGCACAGTCGAGTCTGACTCTTCGCGACCCCATGGACAAGACCTTGCCAGGCCCTCCTGTTTTCTGCCGTCCTCTGAAGTTTGCTCAGTTCCATGTTCGTTGCATCTATGACACTGTCTAACCATCTCATCCTTTGCCTTCCCCATCTTCTTTGACTTTCAATCTTTCCCAGCATCAGGGTCTTCTCCAGGGAGTGCTCCCTTCTCGTTTGGTGGCCAAAGTATTTGAGCTTCAGTTTCATTATCTGGCCTTCCAGGGAACAGTCAGGGTTGATTTCTTTGAGGATTGACTGATTTGATCTCCTTTGTTATATTTCGTATATCCTAGCCCAAAATTTTGGTTGTGGCTACTATTTGGAAGGGAGACCACCAAGTTCATGACGTGGAGGCAGGCAATGGCAAACCACCTCTGAACATCTCTTTTCTTGAAAACACTGGCCAGAGGGAGAAGCCCCGCCCCCAACAGCCACCACCTGGTGTGACATCTCCCATGTGATGACATCACATGGAAGTGACGTCATCACGCCAGGGACATCATGCGACGACACTCTGGCAGTTTGGGCAAAACTCTAGAGTTTTGCCCGAGACAGCAGCGCGTCACCGTGTGACATCCCTGGCATGATAACATCACTTTCACATGACATCATCATGTTGGGAATGTCATTCATGGAGACATCACCCCACCACCTACTCCCAGAGAGCTCATTCCCACGCACCACCAGCAAGGATGTAAGACCTGGCCACCCGATCTAAGGGGTCACCATATGTCAGCTTTGACTGGATGGCAACAACAAAAAGCATCCTAGAGACCAACAAGATTTTGTGGATACAAGCTTCAGAGAGTCAAAGCTTTGGGAGCTTTGACTCTTGAAAGCTTATAAACCCAAAATCTGGACTTTAATTTACCGACTGGACTTTAATTTAGCTTTCCTACTCGAGACCAACATGGCCAGCTTCTGAAACTGTTATTGTCTGATGAAGGGAGTTTTGACTCTCAAACGCTTATACCCTCAAAGTCTAATTAGTCTCTTAAGGTGCAATTGCACTCAAATCTAAGCATTCTAATGCAGACTCACATGACCACCCTGGGAAACTGGTGAAGGGAGCTTTGACTCTTTAAAGTTGATACCTAAGATTACTGCACGATATTCTGGGAACGCCTCAGTGTGTGTCTGGAATAGCCTTGAGACCGGAAGTTGGGGAGATGTCATGTGAAGCAAAGGCCTGGGGAACAGCATTCCATTTGAAAATTAGGACTCTAAAATCAAACCCAGATCTAAACCTCCTCGGAGTAGTTAAGCTGGACCACCATACAAGTGATTGGGGCAGATTACTGGACTGTAAACAATTATGTCTGGGTATCACCCATGACATGACAGAAGTCACGAGTAGACAAGAGCTGTCACAGCTAATTAGAAGATGTTTGAGAGACTTTGACTATGAGAGCACGTCGATTAGAGCCTGCAGACTGTGCTCAACATTTACAGTAGGCATTCACAGGGGTCATTTCATAGAAAAAGAGGTGCAGAGCTCATTAGCAGAACTCATTAGCATAACTTATTTGCATATGCCACACCCACTCATGTCACCGGATGTGTGTCAGAAGGCAACACCCACTGTTCAGGCTCCACTGGACTGTTTTGGATTGCTAGCTATTGGGGGGGGGGAACATGCAGATTTGTCCTCGAAAAGGAGGGAGAGCTTGTACCTGAATAAAACTTGGTCTTAAAGGTGCCACTGGACTGTTTTGGGCTGGGGGGATGGGGGTTCTCTGCAACTTACCTGGTTGCTTCTTAATCTGACTGAGGGCTGCTGAGAGCAGTGGGTGGGGCTTGTTGCATGTGCCCCCCCCCCGGGCTCTTTACTGCCTGAGCTCCGCTCCTGTGCACTCCTGCAGGAAATGACTCCTGGGCATTCAGCCTCCAACAACAATGTCAAACTACTTTTCTGAGATAATTCTTCCAAAGTACAGAAGGGCATTCATGCTAGCGCGTCTGAATGCCCCACCTTCAGTTTTGATGTCAGGAAGATTTAATGGGATTTCATAGATAGACTCTAATTGCGGCAGCAGGAAAATTGACTCTGTGGATCATATCTTGCTTGCTTGTCCTAAATTTTCAGTTCTAGGAGATGAACTGATCTCCCCTTTATTGAATCAGGACTTCCTCTCTCCAGAAGCAAAATCATCCTGGTTACTTAGAGATAAACAAACTACTCTGTGTGTGGCAAAATGTCTTGCAGCTGTTGTCCAATCACATGACAACTTTTGCAGTAGCAGCCTTTAAATTCTTTAATTTTTCAAATTCTTGTTTGCCTGTGGGGTGAGGTTTATTGTGGGATGAGGGTTATTCCTGAGTAGGTGTGTATAAGTCAGAAATGATCATTGTGATTCCATATGAGGAAATCGTGAACGGCATGATTGCCATTTTAGGACAACGTTGGATATATTGCTGTCATTCTGGAAAGTTGTCCTAGAAACATTCGGACAGTTTCTGGAACAACACTCCTGATATTTAAACGAAGCATGTCCTTCCCCATCCTCATGTGGAATTAAAAGGGGGAAGGGAGGGGGAAAAGGAGGAGCCCCTGTACTTATCAGCTGTGTGGTAGTGCCTTGACTTGAGAGCCAGTTTGGTGTAGTGGTTAAATGTGCGGACTCTAATCTGGGAGAACCGGGTTTGATTCCCCACTCCTCCACTTGCACCTGGCTGGATGACCCTGGGCAAGCCATAGCTCTGATAAGAGCTGTTCTTGAAAAAGAGCAGTTTCTGTCAGAGCTCTCTCAGCCCCACCTACCTCACAGGGTGCCTGTTGTGGGGAGGGGAAGGGAAAAGAGTTTGTAAGCTGCTCTGAGACTCCTTTGGGTAGTGAAGGGTGGGGTATAAATCTAAACTCTTCTTCTTCTTGACTGACCCTTTAAAAGGTAATAGCTGGTGACCAGTAGACACGGCTTCTGGAGGACTGCCCCAGAGGAGTCCCAAAGCCTCATGGGAATCTGGAAGAGCTCACCCTGGCCCTTGACACTGGGAGAATGCCAGACAGGCTGTTAGGTGGCTCCCTTCTACATCCCACAATGTTTAGAGATTCCCATGGGACAGTCAAACCCTGGAGTTTCCAGGTCCTTCCTGGCCACTGGTGGGGGATGGGGGGTAGGGTTGCCAGATCCAGGTTGGGAAACTCCTGGAGATTTGGGGATGGAGCCTGGGGAGGACAGGGACCCCAGCGGGGTACATTTCCATACAGTCCACCCTCAAAAGCATCCATTTTTCTAGGGGAATTGATCTCTGTAGCCTGGAGATAAGTTGTAATTCCAAGGGATCCCCAGTTCCCACCTGAAGGCTGGCATCTCTACATGTGGGAGTTATGAAATGTCTGCTTCTCAGCCCAGCAGCCCACCTGACATTCTTCTAATTTCTGGGTCTTGTAATGTATTCATTCCCGACTGTGTGCGAGACTAAGTCTCCACGCGGTCATGCGAAACTCCCGAGCTTCGCTTCCAGAGACAATGGGTCAAGTGGATCCCAGCCCGCACCAATCTGAGGGCTAGGCTTTCCGGGCAAGAGCCTATGGAACTCTCCACCACTGTAAATAGCCTATACGGGACGGGGGGTGTTTGATGTGTGGGTTTTGTTGCAAATATAAGCCTGTGAGCCGACAACCTTGTCTTGTTCTTCACCTAATAAAGTATGAGAGCTGAATTGACTAGTAGGTCTCAGTACTTTTCAAGCCTGAACGGCAATGGCAACTTACAGGCCCAGAGGAGAGGCCTGGAATGTAACTGCAGCCCCCTGGAGCCACCAGTGACCCAGCAGGTTTGGGGCCAGGTTTGTGTATAGGGGCTGCTGTCTCTCTGACAGGACTTCTAATTCCAATGGTCTCGGAAGTGATAACAATGGATTTGGGAGTTGTGTTGGGAAGAGAGTGGTGTTTAATTACAAACTTGATACCTTGCCTTTCTGCCCTATAAGATATTTACCAACTGATGCAATACCTTAAATACTGTGCATCTTATGAACATAAGAGAAGCCCATGTTGGATCAGGCCAATGGCCCATCCAGTCCAACACCCTGTGTCACACAGTGGCCAAAAATACCAGGTGACATCAGGAGGTCCAGCAGTGGGGCCAGGACACTAGAAGCCCTCCCACTGTTGCCCCCCTCCCAAGCACCAAGAATACAGAGCATCCCTTGCCCCAGACCGAGAGTTCCTATCTATATCTTGTGGCTAATAGCCACTGATGGACTTCTGCTCCATATGCTTATCTAATTCCCTCTTGAAACCGTCCATGTTTGTAGCCACCACCACCTCCTGTGGCAGTGAATCCCATGTGTTAATCACTCTTTGGGTGAAGAAGGACTTCCTTTTATCTGTTCTAACCTGCTCAGCAATTTCATGGAGTGCCCACGGTGTTCTTGTATTGTGAGAAAGGGAGAAAAGTACTTCTTTCTCAACCTGCTCTAACCTGTGCATAACCTTATTGGCCCTGCGATATTTGACTGAGCACCCCTGTTCCTGAGAAATGTGTGAATGTAGATTTTGTGTGCCTTTCTTATACTTTTGTAATTGTGGAATACCATGTTAAACATTTATCCCTACCTTCCTTCCACATGGACAAAGTCCAGAATAAATGAAGCATTGTGAACTAACCAACAGTATGTGACTTGTACAGTTTTATTATTTGCAATGGATGCCTAATATGCTTGATCTTGTATTGTGAGTAATAAGCTGACGTAAGACTTTGTTTGTTTGTTTGTGGTTTGCTTTTCTCTCTGGGATGCAAGGTGGATTACACAGAAGAAGTCAATACCATCAACATGGCAGAACATCTGTGCCAATGCAGGAGGATTAGATTCGTTGAAATCTGGAAACCAACTGGAGGTGAATTGCAGCATAACCATGAACAATACAGGTGAAATGAAAGTGAAAATCACATCATTTGAACCTGATATTAAGGGCTATTTTTGGGCAGGAACGCACAGGAACCGAGTTCCCCCTGGCTTCCACGTTGGCCACGCCTAACAGAAACTCATTAGCATAATAGGCCACACCCAATAGCAGAAACTCATTAGGATTGGCTACATTATGGATGTGTGGCCTAACATGCAAAGGAGTTCCTGCTACAAAAAAGCCCTGGGTTTTGACAACAAAGGAGGTAAGCAGAATAAGAAGCAAAAGGTGGGTGTGGCTGGATGAGCACACTTCTGGTAACATGGGAGTTAGCCTAATATGCCAATGAGCTGTGCTGTCGTGGGTGTGGCCTAATATGCTAATGAGTTTGTTGTTGGGTGTGGCCTATTATGCTAATGAGTTCCTGCTGGGCTTTATCTACAAAAAGAGCCCTGCTGCTATTAATTGACGGTGTTCATATGTATTTCAAATTATCAGTGGGAGGGTTGTAGCAGTGTGCCTTGCTTGGATACCCTTGTTCTACTGCCAGCCATCTTATTTGCTGTGCGATAAAATGATTCATTTTATAAAGAAAGATCTTGAGTTAAATATTTTAATGCAGAATGTACTTTAATGGAAACAAGCAAGAGGAGTGAAAGTGTACGTTTCAACGCAGATATATGTGGCAAGGATATTTCAGAACATGGCTTGCCGCGTTGGATCAGATCAAAAGTTTCTCTCGCCCAGCGCTCTGCCTTCTCCAGTGGGCAGCCATGTTCCTCAGAGAAGCCCACAAGCAGGGTGTGTAGAGGAGCCACCCCCTGTTGTTTCCCCCTCGGCATCTAATAATCAGAGGCAGTCTACCTCTGAACATAGAGGTACCATCCTTAGTTCTTACTAACCCCAAACAGAGGACTAGTCTATGTGTTGGCTGACCAGGTGGGGATGGAGAGTAGGGTGCGCGCAGACACTGCCCCCACTTCGGTGTGATCTCTGAGTGGTGGAAATGATGTTCGTTTGTGAAGGATGTGTTTGCGCATGCACTCATGTACACGCACTCATGTCTGCTGCCCCTTCCTGCATGGTCAGTCAATGCACAGATGGGTCTGTACAGGTTAATCGCTCTTTGTAGACCTACCCTCCACGGATTGGTCTAAAGCATCAAAAAGCCATCCAAGCTAATGGCTCTCCCTATGTTATGATAGTGAACTCCCCCTCCCTCCCTCCCTCCCTCCCTCCCTCTTCCTTCCTTCCTTCCTTCCTTCCGTCTGCCAGAAAGGGGCTTAAACAGCTGCCTTAAACTTGTGATATTGTCACTACACCATTGATTTCAAGGGATGTTGTGAATGATAATTAAGCTTTCCTTCTGGGAAATGTGTCTTCCATTACTAATTTTCCCTTGGGGAAAGTTATTTAGAAAAGTTATATTCCACTGCTCCAGACAAGTGTTTTATGCAGCTCACAAAATCATAATAGAAGTGTCACAAGTTATCAAGAAAACCTCTTAATTTATTAAGATACTATTTTTAGTAAAGCCCCCGGTATACTACTCAAATTCTTGCTTCCGAAAAGCACACCGGGGTTCCTCAAAACACAGTCTGACAACTGCTGGTAAATTGTTTTCTCTTTCACCCAACTGTTTTGCTTTTTTGATAGGTTGTTCGTCTAGAAATGTGTGGAATAAATGCTTGATTTTTCTAGGGCGTTAGGGAATAGGAATGAACATTTATGTTTTAGAGGGAAACTTTGGATATACTTGAAGGACTTGTAGAAAGTGTTCCTAGATCAATGGTATGAAGACCAAACTCAGTGTGATGCAGAAAGACATGGAATGTCTCCCGAGAGCTATTTTAAAATATATATATATTTTAATTCAGCCATCAGGAGGAATGATACATCCTCATGCATTAGAAAGCAGCTGGTTTGGGTCTGCAGAGTGTGAGCATCTTGGTCCCACATCACAGTTTTAGTGTCCCCTGCAGCTTTGGCTGGATGAACATTGTCAGGAGAACCTCTATCTCCTACATCACCCCTGAGTTTTAGAGGTCAGGAGAGCTCCCCAAAACAACAAACTCAAATGAAGATTATGGAAACATAGTATATTTGAAAGCCATGGCCAGTGTTTGCAGATCGTCTGTGCCTCGTTGTTCCATCATCATCCACGGTCTCTGTTCCAGTGATGCTTTTATCCAGGTTACTGCGGACGTCGGTGGCGGAAGCTAGTACTCCGACTGCCAATGGGATAACGACAGTTGTGACCACTGCTACCATAGCAGGGGGAGCCACAGCTGTGGCGAGAAAGGCTATAGCCGGAGCGATATCCAGTGTGCCGGCAAGAAGGAGTAGGATATGGGTTGTAGGAACCATAACGGTACCCACTCGGACGACAACTGTGTGCGCCTCTGACATAGCCACAGCCATAGCAGCGAGGGGTGCATGTTGCCCGGAGTCTGTAGGAAATCATCTCGGCAGAAGAAAAGTGAGTCTGCAACAACGCAAGAGAAAGCAAAATCAGAAGAATAGGGTGGAGATAATTTTTTACATGCTGGCTAGCGTAACGTGACAATCACCTTTCATGAAAGAAAGGCGGGCAAAAAGTATTGTGAATGAATGAATCAATCAATCAATAACAGAACTGTACCAATTTTCTTGCACTCACTTTCTCATTGAGGCCTTTTCTGCATTCTCCTCTTAATGCATGTTCACAGTGGTGTTCTCCAAGCAATTCTGCACTAAATTGAATTCAGCCTTCTTTTAAATCCAGTTCCCCCCCCCCCGTACTAAAATCGAGTTCAACCTTCTTTTTATTCCAGGTTTCCCTCCCCCTTCTGTATTACATTACTTCCTGTCAGTGGTAAACCCGGTTTCAGCCTGCTGTTGTCCCGGATTATTTGGATGCTGTTTTGCCATGGATCAGAAGTCCATCAGTGGCTATTAGGCACAAGGTATAGATAGGAACTCACAGGCTGGGGCAGGTGATGCACTGTATTCTTGGTGCTTGGGGGGGTCAACAGTGGGAGGGCTTCTAGTGTCCTGGCCCCACTGGTGGACCTCCTGATGGCACCTGGTATTTTTGGCCACTGTGTGACACAGAGTGTTGGACTGGATGGGCCATTGGCCTGATCCAACATTGGCTTCTCTTAGGTTCTTATGTTCTTGTATGACTTAAATTGCCTTGACTCAAACACAGAGAAAATCTGGAGTGGCAGGCAAATGGGGAAAGGATCTTAAATTGAAGTCCAGTAGCATCTTTGTGACCATGAAGATTTTCAGGGCATGGGCTTTCAAGAGTCAAGTCTCCCTTCTTCTGGGACATTGAAAGTGCTGTTGGTCTCAAATCCAGCCATTCTACTGCACGCTAACACAGCTACCCTGTGAATTTCTCATGTTCAACATTAGTGATGTGTCAGACAACGAATATATATTACATAAAAGGTAAAGGTAAAGGTTCCCTTGCTCTAAAGCCAGTCAAATCCGACTCTAGGATTGCAGTGCTCATCTCAGTTTCCAAGCCGAAGAGCCAGTGCTGTCCGAAGACATTTCCGTGGTCATGTGGCAGGCATGACTAAACACCAAGGCGCACGGAATGCTGTTACCTTCCCACCGAAGTGGTACCTATTTATCTACTGGCAATTTCTTGCTTTCTAACTGCTAGGTTGGCAGGAGCTGGAACTAGAGACGCCAATGTTGGATCAGGCCAAAGACCCATCCAGTCCAACACTCTGTATCACACAGTGGCCAGAAATACCAGTTCCATCAGGAGGTCCACCAGTGGGGCCAGGACATTAGAAGCCCTCTCACTGTTGACCCCCCAAAGCACCAAGAAGACAGAGCATCACTTGCCCCAGAGCCCCTATCTATACCTTGTGGCTAATAGCCACTGATGGACCTCTGGAATTCTGCCAGAAGACCTCCCCACCCCCACTAGGAGTGTGAGACCCCCACTGGAAGGGTAGACATGGTGCTCAAGAATTCTCAGTTCAAATACAAAGAACAAATAGCAAAAGAAGGAGGTCACTTAAGAGAGAAAATGGCCTATGATCAACTAATTTCGGTGAAATTGCAGGAGACCTAAAACATTTATTAGGGAAAATATATAAAATTCTATATCAATACAAAACAGAAACTCAGCAAGTGAAAGACTGTATGATTAAATGGATGAAAAACGTCTGAGATAATATTTCTATGAGCCAGTGGGAAAACTCATGGACTAAAGAAATCAAATTTACCAAGACTTAATATTAAAGGAGAATTGCTATAAAATGTTTTTAGATGGTATATCACACCCAAAGAAATTGCAAAAACCAATAAGAGTTATAATGGAAAATGCTGGAAATGTCAAAGTAGAGATGCAACATGTTATTATATGTGCTGGACATGTAAGAAATCAAGTCTATATTGGATAAAGATCCATTAAGAGATACAAAAGATACTTAAATTGAAGTTTGCAATGGACCCAAAAATGTTATTAATATTTTACTAAGTAATATTACAAGAACACATAACTATATGGTAACAGTAGCAAGAGTGATATTTGCATCTAAATGGAAGGTGGGAAAATGCCCAGAACTGATGGACTGGAAGAACAAATTAATTGAATATGCAACAATGGCTAAACTAAAATCTTATTTACATGATGGATTGAATTTAGAATTTCAAGAAAAATGGAAACCACTTTTTGACTATATAGTTGAAAATTAAGACTGAATTTTTAAAGTGGAGAATGATTACGAGATAGAATCAGGCAATACATGTTCATAATAATGAAATGTATGATGAAATATGAAGCAATGAAGAAAAGATAGAATATAGATAAAAGAGAAGTGAAACTTTAGAGTATATATAAACAAATCTTATGCAACCAACTAAGTTCTGATTGACAACTGTAATAAATTGATTAGTATGTGGGGAGGGTGGTATATAAACCTAATAAAATACAAATAAAATAAAATATGTAGGAATTAGACATAATAGATAAAGTAGATGACCATAAATAATTGCCTATGCTCATGTCTATTCTTATGTCTATGTTTGTCTATGTATAATTGCAGTAATGCATTGTTTATTCCTTTTTGTTTGTTTTCCCAAGGGCCTCCCCAAATCCAAGTTCTTTGGCAAGCAGGCATGCAAAACTGCCTCAAAGCACCTCCAAACGACACATACCAAAATCTCTGTGTGATTTATCCTGAACCTCTTTCTTCCCTTTTGTTATATTTATTATATGTAGGACATTTTCTCCGCCAACTTTGATATGAAGAGCTCTCACTCCCTTAAATGCTTAAGTCTATCTTCCCTTGGCAGAACATACCTGTGATGTTCCTTCCTGCTGTTTAGGCCTTTTGTGTAAGCCTGCTCAAAGCCTTGAGTCTCAGTTTGAAAGGTAGACGAGGAAAGCTCGGTGAGTGCAGCAAGCAGAGAAGGAGCCCCTAGTTTAAAAAAACCAAAACAATTAGATTCTCTTTTAATATACAAAAGATCCAATCTGAACCCAACATTCAACCAAAGGCTCTTCTAAATCCTAATCATGTCATAATCAAATTTTGTGCTGTCACGTTGTTTCTGACTTAGGGCAACCCTATGACTCAGTGACCTCCAAAATGCCTTGCTCAGGTATGAGAAACTGGAGGCCAAAAAGAAAAAGAAAAAAAAAAGAAATATGGAAACAGGCCAGTAGTTCTTACTGTTTACTAGATAATAACTACTGCCACCATAACAGCAACATGGCGGTTGTAGATGCTCCATTTTGTTCTCTGCTAATGTTGGGACTTGATTTGATATTGGTCTACTGATTTGGTTGTGGTAGAAAATGTCGTCAAGATGCAAGCAACTTATGGCGACCCCGTAAGGTTTTCAAGGCAAGAGATGTTAAGAGGTAGTTTGCCATTGTCTGGCTCTGCAAAATGAGCCTGAACGTCTATGGTGGTCTACCATCCAAATACTAACCAGGGCCAATCATAGAATCATAGAGTTGGAAGGGGCCATATAGACCATCCAGTCCAGGGGTGTCAAACTCACTGGAAATGTGTTATTTAAAGTTTTAAAAAATCTTAAATTGTGTTTGTCTGTGTCTTTCCTAAAGTTTATATCTCCACTACCTGGCATTACCTTTTATGACACACATGGCCTGGCCCAACAAGGTCTCATTTAGATCCAGCCCTCGTAACAAATGAGCTCAACACCCCTGTCCAACTCCCTGCCCAATGCAGGACCAGCCTAAAGCATCTCTGACAAATATTCGTCCAGCCTCTTCTTGAAAGCTGTCACTGAAGAGGAGCTCACCACCTCCCTAGGCGGCTGATTCCACCTTTGAACCACTCTGACTGTGAAAAAGCATTTCCTAATATCCAGCCGATACCTTTCTCCATGTAATTTAAACCCGTTGCTTCAGGTCCTCTCCTCTGCTGCCAATTGGAACAACTCCTTGCCTTCCTCTAAATGGCAGCTTTTCAAATGATGACATTGGGCTAGTCTGGGCCAACCAGACCACAGCCTGCTATTCCACTCTCTGATTTTTTTTGTTGTTTGTGTGATTCTACATTTATTCTTTTTTATTTTATTTATTTTAAAATATTTATTTATCTATTCCCATTTATAGCCCGCCCTTCCCAGAAGCGGGCTTAGGGTGGGCAACAACACTTCATCCATGCAAAACTTATCAGTTAATACAATAACATTAAAATTTCAAACATCATCATACATATTACAATGGCAGTCACAGCTGATAGCTGCGTTTCCACCCAATCAGGGTCCCAAGGTGGTGAATGCAAAAACTTTTCAACATTTGAACAATTTGGGAAATTTGGGAAATTTTGAAAATAAATATTGAATTAAAACCAGAGATTTATTTGTTAAATATAATACCAGGTGACCAACTAACACACCGAGAGCTGTACATCCTGCTACATATCTTAACAATTTCTAGGATTTTGATAGCAAAATACTGGAAGACGGATGGACTACCTGATCAAGAAGAAATAGTGTTTAAATTAATGGAAGCAGCGGAAATGGATAAAATACATGCTCAAGTGCATAGAATTGAAGATAATATTGCAATTAAAATGGCTAAGAGTTAAAAAATGGATAGAAAATAATGTATAGATGACTCCAATTTAAGAAATCGAATGATGTAATGATTTTGTACATATGGATAAAAACCAATAAAGATTTTTTTTAAAAACAAACATTTGAACAATTAAAAACATTTAAACTTATAAAACAACTCAATAAATAATCATCACATAGTTTGTGACTTCTTAAAACTAAACTGTATCATTTAAAATAATTATTATTTCCCATTTCTGAAGATCAAGCATTATCCTTTATTGAATTTCCCCCCCACTTTTTGCTGATCTGATTTATTTACCCTGTTCTGTCGGCCCTACTGGCTTCTATTCATTTATTTATACATTAAAATATTTATATCCGGCCTTTCCTCCTTGTTACTTCTTCCACTCTCCACTTTCAGTTCCTTCCCTGCCAGCTGCAAACCCAAGAGTGGGATTGTGCGGATCTGTTCCACTGATAATGGCTATTCCCCACCCACTCTCCAAACAAGAAGCCTTCCCCTTAGGCAAGAGGTTCTTGCTGTTTAGAATAAATATCTGGGATTCTGACTCGAGACACTCCCGCACTGTGTGTGTCCCTAATGTCTTGGGTTCCCTCACCCCTTTTCCCACATGTGTTTTGTTCCCAAAAGCAAAACACATTGGGGGGGGGGGACCCTGAAGCAACAGGACAAACGAGTGACACAAATGACAGTGCGGAAGTGGCCTTGGAAAGCAACCCAGGTCGAGTTTCCAGTAAAGGACGAGTATGAGGAGGATGCCTTCAGAATTTCAGTCTGAAGGATTTCAAGGGAAATTTAGAGATCAAATACCCAGAAGAAAGCACCAAGGTGCTGTGAAGAGTTTTAAGAAGACCAAAGGAATCTCCCAGGAGGTTGTGCAGGTATTCTGGAGAGGTGGCACATAAATTGTTCTAAATGCATAAAGAAATAAATACCTTTGTGTAACATAAATCCCTCCAACAAATTGGACTTACCTGTACCACGGAGAGCACCAAGCGTAAGGAAGCTTTTGAAAGCTCTCAGGCTTGCTGATCTTTTTATAGAACTTCCTTGGGCACTGGAAGAACATGAGCTACCCTTCTTGCCAAGATACCTAATTAACCAGAAGAGAAAAGTTAGCACCTGCTTATTTGCTTAAAGTGATTTAATTATTTTTTGTCTTATTTTTTTAAAATAATATTGTGTAGGCCGGGCTCGTTATTACAACCTGGCAATCACTTTAATTTTAAAAGATTAAAGGTTCTCTTGTTTTCTGTGTATAATAGACTTAGAATAACATTACCCAGTCAGGTAGCTTACTTCAAGGCATATTTTGACCTTTCTGGCTCAGACACAACATAAGACATTAAGGATATAAGGAGGACATTGCAAGATCAGGTCACAGGCAGTGTTCCCTCTAAGCTGAGTTAGTGTGAGCTATCTCATAGTTATTTAGCCTCCAGCTCACCCATTTTTGCCTCAACTCAGGAAGGAGGGCTCCAGAGCAAACTGATTTATGCAGCAGCCAAATCAGTTGCTCACAATTTGAATGCCGGTAGTACACCAAGTTGAATTTTTGCTCACAAGACTCCACCGCTTAGAGGGAATATTGGTCACAGGTCCACCTAGCATGGCATTCTTTGTCCCATACTGATAGATCAAGATAGGTAGCCATGTTAGTCTGTCTGTAGCAGCAGGAAAGAGTAAGAGTCCAGTAGCACCTTAAAGAGACTAACAAAATCTGTGGCAGGGTATGAGCTTTTTTGTGAGTCACTGCTCCAGAGAACTGAAGAAGTGAGCAGTGACCTACAAAAGCTCATATCCTGCCACAAATTGAGTTAGTCTTTAAGGTGCTACTGGACTCTTACTCTTTCATCCATACTAGCAGCCCATGAAGGCAGAACACCACCATCTCCTGTGCGGTGTTCTCCAGGAGTTGGTATTCAGACTGAGACCGCTCCTGAGCATAAAGGTAGCAGCATCATGCCTACTGATAGACCGATCCTTCCTGCATTTCCCTTTGAAAGGACTGGTGCTGCTCTAACATGGATAGCCCAGGCTAGCTCGATCTCATCAGATCTTGGAAGCTAAGGACAGATGGTCCGGGTTAGTATTTGGATGTGAGACCACCAGGGAAGTGCAGGACCATGACACCGAGGCAGGCAATGGGAAACCATCTCTGAATGTCTCTTGCCTTGAAAATCCTGTGGGGTCACAATAAGAAAGGGAGAGAGAGAGAGAAGCAAGTGTTGAACAGATCAGGTGCAGAGGAGAGCAACGAGTGTGGTCTGGGACCTGGAGACCAAGCCATATGCAGAAAGGCTGAGGGACTTGGGAAGGTTCAGTCTGGAGAAGAGGAGGTGCGGGGGGCATGATAGCTCTCATGAAGTATTGGAAGGGCTGTCACTTTGAGGAGGGCAGGGAGCTGTTCCTGTTGGCAGCAGAGGAGAGGACTCGCAAGAATGAGTTGAAATTAAGGGCAGGAAGGTACCGGCTGGATCTTAGGAAAAACCTTTTTTACAGTACAAGTTGTGCAACAGTGGCATCATCTGCCTAGAGAGGTGGTGAGCTCCCCCTCCCTAGCCGTCTTTAAGCAGCATCTGGACCAACATTTGTCAGGGATGTTCTAGGCTGATCCTGCATTGAGCCAGGGGTTGGACTAGATGGCCTATATGGCCCCTTCCAACTCAGTGATTCGATGATTCCATGACACTATGGACATTACATGACATGGCAAAGTTTCCTCTATCCATTTTCTTCTCAGAATGCATCACTTTTAAAATGTGCATCATGCTCCCCCCAGTAATCCCCCCCATATAACTGCAGGACTGTCATCGGAAGGTTGTTGTTGTTCAGTCGCAAAGTCGAGTCCGACTCTTTGCGACCCCATGGACCAGCTCCCTCCAGGCCCTCCGGTCTTCCGCCATCCTCTGAAGTTTGCTCAACTTCATGTTCGTTGCATCGATGACACTCAAGAGTCTTCGGAAGGTACCACACTGTAAATCACCAGTTGCTAGTGTTGAACATTCTCTGTTGTGAATCCCACTGAGTGACATGGTTTGTGGCTGAGTAGGATGCTTCAGATTTCACCATGAATGCATCCAACAGTCAAATTTGCCTTGTCCTGAAGTATCATTCAGATGCAAGTTGATTATTCGATTATTCGATCGGTTTGTGCCGAATGCCACAAATGCCCGCAAGGATGCTGCTGATTCAAACTGATTGGTGGCCATTAGCATCATTGAAGACTACCTTGATGAATACTGAAGGGGAGGATTTCATTGACATTAATTTATGATAATTTTTATATGATTTTATCCTTTATTCTATACTTCATGTTCACAGACCAATGAGTCATAAGCAAACAAGTTTGACAGCCCATATGGTACAGGATAATACAGTTCAACAATGCAGAAAATAACCAAGCAACCAGAAATACAAAGTACAAGGAATAAAAAATATACCTTTATAGATAAAAGTCATTAAAAACTATTGATAAAAATTTCGCCACAGCAAGAGCTATGCTTGGGTCAGTATCAGCCAGGAGCTTTGTAACTGCTTCTTGTTTTGAGATGCTTCCCTACTTCTGAGTAAATACTGTGATCCATTTATCTCCAGTGAGTTCATGCTTCTTACAGTCAATAAAGAAGTGCCAAATAGTATCCAGATTCCCTGATTTACAATCCCAAAACCCTTCAGAAAAGGGAGTCCCCAGGAATCCGCCTGTTAATTCACCCAGTGGTTACAGAGTGAGTGATTTAAACTATCACTTATTGAGGGAAAGATTTTTTGAGTTATACAGCGCAGGTAGTATAATTTTATTGGATTGTAGAACAAAGTTTGAGTCCTATGGCATCTTTTAGTCCCACAAAGTTTAATTCTGGGTAAAAGCTCTCATGTTTCAATGTATCTGGTGAAGTGTAGATACACATGAAAGTTTATGGCTAGAATTAGTCTTTGTTGGTCTTAAAGGTGCCACTGGACTCAAAACCTTGTTCTATTGCTACAGACCAACACGGCTACCTACCTGAATCTATTTTTTTATTGGGTTGGGTGAGATTGTGCATGCACAACAGACTTATCATGCTGTACTGCCTGGCTAGGAATAAATACAGTGAAGGAATACAGTGAAGCGGTTCAGCACTGACAAACAGACCGATGAACTATCGGATTGTCAAAAAACCAGGTCCCTGTTTATCACTGGCAAATGGGATGTGAGGCAAACCACTGGGTGTTCAAACATGTCTACTTCTGAGATCAAGGAAGGCCCCCGCCATTGTATCATTCCATGGGTTCTATAAAATGGAATCATTCAAAAGAAACTTTTTTTAAAAAATAAAGGGAATAGGTACAATTGTAGGTACTTTTTATAGCTTTGTCTTTGGAGGAAAGGTTGAAGGAGCTGGGTTTGTGTAGTCTGGAGAGGAAATGACTGAGATGTGTTACCACAGGCATCTTCAAGTATTTGATGGGCTGTCATACAGAGGAGGGAATAGAGTTGATTTCTGTTGCCCCAGAAGGTCAGACCAGAAGCAATGGATTGATCCTTGTGGCCCTTTCTTACTCGCCCAGGGAAATGCTGATCACATCCCACTGGATCCAGCCATACTACTGCTGAACTCAACACAGACCACAGATGACAGAAGTTCATATTTCTGAATTAGTTGCCACTTTGATCGCCACGGCGCGGCTTGTCATCGCTGCCTCATGGAAATCTAAGACAATTCCATCTTTGAACCAGTGGCGGAACAATTGTTGGGATCACTACGTGATGGACAAAATAGCGGACACATGTGAAACACACACACAGAGTCATAGAGGGTCACACTCTAGGTTTGTACGAAAGTGGTACGCTCTGATAGTATACTTTACAGAAACATATTTTTGTTGTTGTTCAGTTGCACAGTCGAGTCCGACTCTTCGCGACCCCATGGACTAGATCCCGCCAGGCCCTCCTGTCTTCCGCCGTCCTCTGAAGTTGGCTCAATTTCATGTTTGTTGCATCGATGACACTGTCCAACCATCTCATCCTTTGCCGTTCCCGTCTTCTTTGACCTTCAATCTTTCCCAGCATCAGGGTCTTCTCCAGTGAGTGCTCCCTTCTCATTTGGTGGCCAAAGTATTTGAGCTTCATTTTCATTATCTGGCCTTCCAGGGAACAGTCAGGGTTGATTTCTTTTAGGATTGACAAAAATACGCATGGTCCAAGCAATGGTATTCCCAGTAGTCATGTATGGCTGCGAGAGTTGGACTATAAGGAAGGCCGAGCGCTGAAGAATAGATTCTATTCAACTATGGTGCTGGAAAAGACTCTTGAGAGTCCCTTGGACAGAAACATATACTGCCAGCAAATCTAAGATACACTGAATGGATGCACTTATAGAGTGATAGTTACTTCTGAGGTCTGAGCACTCTCTTGTACAGCTTTTCAAACTAGGTTTATAGTAATAGGTAACACTTAGGTATTACTAATAGGGTACGTAAAAACTGTATGGATTGGACACACTGTAAATTGAAAATATGAATATCTGTAATGTCACTGTTATACATTGTCTTGTTGGTTCATGCATGTTAATTCTTATGTATTCTTGACTATCACCTAATAAATAAAACTTATTAAATTGTAAAAAAAAAGGAAAGTGCTCCAAGTCATCTTGTCATGTACAGAAAGACGTGGCGATGGCAGGGAGGGATCAGTCATAATTGTTGTGGTTTGCCGAACATTTCAGTTTGCGCTCATATGTAAACATGAATAAAATGGTAGTTTAGAACAACATTTTCTTGACAGTTTGGCACAGTCATTTCCTGATTAGCCAGTGCCCATGGGTTTTGTAGTCTTAAGGCAGAGGTGGCAATTGAGGATCAAACTTTAATTAAATTTAGTCTTGTACCTCTCTTTCACTAGAGGCAGAAGTCAAGATTCACTTATAAGAAGGCACACAAATCCACGGATTATCCTTCTGAAAGTGCTGTGAGAACTCTGCCGCTGGGACCATGCTGGGCCCATATCAGTTCAAGTGGCAGAAAGTTCTGGAAGTTTTGGGGGAACATAATCCCTGTTAATGCTGTTGACATTCAAAGAACAGTGCTGTTCCACTAATAAATGGTTGTATTCCTCTTGTGCACCTCCCACATTAGATGCCGGAGGGGTATTATAAGATTTCTCTGCCCAAATGGTCACACATGAATCAGGTCACCATTTTGAGGTAATTGGGACACCCTTGGAGAACTGTTTTTTTTCCAGATGGGCCAGGAAGGGAGAGGAAGTATAACTGTTCCTCAGGGTTGGTTGAACTGCAGCCAAAATTTCCTATTACCTTATTATATTTAATATGGATGGGAAACTAGATAGTAATGCAGTTGGTTGATCCAGAGTGGCCCCTTTCTTCAAATTATTCAAAAAGATAGTTCCAGATGACCTAAAGACGTTAACAACAATGAAATTAAGGGTGGCCTTTACCAGTTTAGGAGCTGCAGTGGCTCAAGTGGTTAAGACGCTGAACTGCAGGCTGTGGAAGGTCAGTAGTTCAGCAGTTCGAGACCCAAGTTGCCGCATGACAGAGTGAGCTCCCGTCTCTAGTTCCAGCTCCTGCCAACCTAGCAGTTCGAAAGCAAGAAATTGCAAGTAGATAAATAGGTACCACTTCGGTGGGAAGGGAACAGTGTTCCGTGCGCCTTGGTGTTTAGTCATGCTGGCCACATGACCACGGAAACGTCTTTGGACAGCGCTGGCTCTTCGGCTTTGAAACACAGATGAGCACCGCAACCCTAGAGTCGGACTCGACTGGCTTTCGAGCAAGGGAACCTTTACCTTTTACTTACCAGTTTAAGATTTCAAGCTATGCCCTCTATGGTTCACACCGGTCATTTCCTAAGGGTCCCTGCCCCCTTACGACTTTGTATCTGTGACACGGGAGAAGTAAATGATTTTACCCATTACATTTTGAGGTGCCCTCTCCTTTTGCTCCCCCAAGATAAATTTATCACTAGTATTTTATCTCTGCAGGAAGGAGTTTCAGATATGGCAAAAGTTATATTTTTTGCTTGCAGACAAAGATCCGTATGTTTCTAATACAGTTGCTTTATTTGCACTGGTGGCGAGATCGATTCGATCGAAGTGTATGGAATTGACCATGACCTAATTTGATTCGGTATTTACATGACCCTGTTGGTTATTAATTTAATTTGTGTTTACTTTGGAGTTTTATTATGTGGGATTTTATGTACTGTTTTCTGTATTATGACCTGTGGTCAGCACAATAAATTACTACTACTACTACTACTACTACTACTACTACTACTAAAATATCCTGCTGTTAGGTGCCTAGTTAGGAAATACCCTCCCCTCACCATTGTACCCCTAGCTTAGATAAAAAATTGTGTGTCTGTAAACCTGTCTGTAAACCTCTCTGAGCCTCATGGATAGAGCGGTATATAAATCACAAATGTATGTATGTATGTATGTATGTATGCAGGACTCTTTTTGTAGCAGGAACTCCTTTGCATATTAGGC
This sequence comes from Gekko japonicus, assembly GCF_001447785.1. Lineage (NCBI taxonomy): Eukaryota > Metazoa > Chordata > Lepidosauria > Squamata > Gekkonidae > Gekko > Gekko japonicus. Next base: position 243,647 of record NW_015174878.1, on the reverse strand, counting down.
CACACACCCCTAATGTAGCCAATCCTCCAAGAGCTTACAGAGATCTTCTCATAGGGGCTACTGTAAGCTCTTGGGGGATTGGCTACATTAGGGGTAGACCATTCAGTTTTTCACTCTCCCTCCAGAATCTCTGGGGCAACTCGCGGTGTTATGATATCAAGGCTGAGGTAAATGTTCCTACACATTACAAAGGGTTAGTTAAATATGCAGCTGTCCTTCTCACTGTCCACCATGTTGTTTACTGTAATGCGTAGTTGTGTCCTGTATATGACTGCAAAGTTATCGTATGTGTAGGGGTATGTGTACCTCAACCTAGAGGTAACCCTTTTCTTCCCATAATGCCATGGTAGTAGAGGGGACCCCTAAGGGGAAAAGAATCTCATGCTGAACATGAACACGTCTCACAGTATAACCCCAAAAAGGAGGACAAAGAGAGAATGAGACATTTTAAATATAGATTATATGTCCAAATTATGGTGATGTTGAACTCTAAAGCCCCATATGGCTTGGGATCAGCATACCTGAAGGACTGCCTACTTCTTTATGAACCTACCCAATCATGACAGCCATCTTCTAAGGTCCTGCTTCAGGTACCCCCATCTTCTGAGTTTAGGTGGCTTGCAAACTGGGAGAAGTTTGGAACTCTCTCTGGAACTCTCTCCTCAGACACCCCTGTCCCCTTCTGTTACCACCTTCTGCCAGTGAGTGAAGACTTCTTTTGTTTTGTCTGACATTCCCTAAGTGATCCCTCCTTCCTGCCCTATGTTTTAATGGTTGTTCAGTTTTTTTATGGTTTTGTACATATATTTTAGCTTGTTTTTCATTGTTTTAATTATGTTTGTTTTTTAACATTTTGTTTGTTTTTTAACATTTTCAGATCATGTTATATCATGTTCATACATGTTTTATCATGTATGTTATTAATCTGTTTAGCCACCTTGGTGATTCTCATAAGGACATAAAGATGTGTGTATGTTTGTGTGTGTAACCCTAACCCTATCCCTATCCTTATTTGCCTGCTTGCCTGCCTGCTTGCCTGCCTGCCTGCCTGCCTGCCTGCCTGCCTGCCTGCCTGCCTGTCTGTCTGTCTGTCTATCTATCTATCTATCTATCTATCTATCTATCTATCTATCTATCTATCTATCTATCTATCTATCTATCTATCATCTATCTATCTATCTATCTATCTATCTATCTATCTATCTATCTCTATCTGAATATACATGTATATATATGTGTGTGTGTACCACATGATTTCCCCCATAAAAATATGGATTTTCCAAAATTATGTTTTTATTTCCTTTGTTTATACTCCACCTTTCTCCTCAAGTGTTCCATGTGCCTTGGCATCTAGTCATGCTGGCCACATGACCACGGAAACGTCCTTGGACAGTGCTGGCTCTTTGGCTTGGAAACGGAGATGAGCACCACACCCCTAGGGTCGGATTCAACTGGCTTTTGAGCAAGGGAAACCTTTACCTTTTCGTTCTCCTCAAGAGGGGGCAATGTGGCCTACATGCAAGCATTTAAGAAATGACGTATATAGAATCATGGAATCACAGAATCATAGAGTTGGAAGGGACCTCCTGGGTCATCTAGTCCAACCTCCTGCACAATGCAGGGAATTCACAAATACCTCCCCCTCCACACCCCCACTGACTGCTGTTCCACACCCACAGGATGACAAAAACCCTCCAGGATCTCCAGCCAAACTGGCCCGGAGAAAAATTGCTTCCTGGTCCCAAAGTGGCAATCAACATTTCCCTGGGCGTGTCAGAAAGGGCCACGAGAACGAAGCACTGAGGCAATCCTTCTTGCCCTCCCTCCCTCTCATGATCTGCCTAAGTTCATAGAATCAGCATTGCTGTCAGATGGCCACCTAGCCTCTGTCTGAAAACCTCCAAAGAAGGAGAGCCCCCCCCCCCCCGAGAATGCCTGTTCCACTGAGGAACCACTCTGTCAGGAAGTTCTTCCTAATGTTTAGCCAAAAAATCTTCTGATTTAATTTCAACCCGTTGGTTCTGGTCCAGCCTTCTGAGGCAACAGAAAACCACTCCGTACCATCCACATATGACAGCTTTTCAAGTACTTGAAGATGGTTATCATCTTACTAGTAAGTTGGTCTGGTCAGAATGGACTGGCAAGGCCCTAACTAAGGAGATAGGTGGACCACATAGTAAGTAGTTGGCAAGCACCCTAGGTATCTTACAATCAGGTGAAGTAACCAAACCAGTCACTTTGGGGTGCCTGATCCACATGCTTGAGGAGGGAACTCTTTTCCTTCATTGGATACAATATTGTTTGTAAAATTCTGGACTTCAGTTCTTCAGATCGCCCATAATTAGCTCTGAAAGGTACCAGGGTCTGAGACTGACAGGGGCCTTCTGGCTCAGGCGAATAATTCACCACCCTCCAAAGAAGCCATGAAAGGCTGGGTAGTGCTGGAGAGGGAGCATGAGTCTTCTCCATTCCACTGCCCCATAAATGATCTGCCACACAAGGAATACAGGCTAACAAGATCGAAGAGCAGTGTTCCCTCTAAGCTAAGTTAGGCTGATTTTGCACAGGGAGCTGTGCCGCGTTAATAATAATAAATAATAATAATACTTTCGATTTATTGATCGCTTTTTCCCACACACCTGTGGGCTCAGAGCAATTTACAGTTACTCATGACAGTTGGACTAACAATACTCATGGGGGACAGGGGAGACAACATACAGTATTTTTAAATACACACACATTGTAGCTGGCCGGGAATTTATCTGCGAGCCCCTTTGCCCCATTTCCATTGGTCAATTTCCCACTCAAATCCGTGTGGCCGCACTTTGACCCACGGCTTCGCCCGATTTCCCCTGCAGTTTCGTGATCCTGTTTTTTTGAGGATCACGAAACCGCGGGGAAAATTGGGCAAAGCCACGGGTCAAAATGCAGCCGCGCAGCTTCGAGTGGGAAATTGACCAATGGAAATGGGGCAAAGGGAGGCATGATGTTGGTGCAGCTCTTTGTGCGAAATCAGCCTCAGTGCGAGCTAGCTCAGTTTTTTAGCCTCCAGCTCATACATGTTTGTCTTAGCTCAGGAAGGAGGGCTCCAGATCAAACTAATTTATGCAGTAGCCAAATTGCTGGCTCACAACTTTAATGCCAGTAGCTCACAAAGCAGAATTTTTGCTCACAAGACTCCACAGCTTAGAGGGAGCATTGTCTAAGAGTGAAGAAGAATGCCGTATCCAGGCAGCCAAACAATTAAAGCAGGAAGTGCAACTCAAATAACAATACCATATTGTTGTTTTTTTAGTTAACATCTAATTAGATATTCTTCTGGACTAGACCCTTAGGCTCCATGCGAGTGTATAAAAAAGAGGTCACAGCTGTACAGCCTTTCAACTTTCTCTCTCGTCTATTACTCTTCAGACACCAAGGTAGGTTCAGATTGCCTCGTTCTTCTGAAATGTCTTCTGATGGACAGGGCTTTTTTTTTTTTTCCTGGGGGGAACACGCCGGAACAGAGTTCCGGAACCTCTGACAAAATCCTTTTAACCATGTTTAAAAGTTCATGATTTTTCAGTATACAGATTGAAAACTTCATTTCCCTCTCGAGAGTTTCGGCACCTCTTTTTTTTAAAAAAAAACAGCAACAAAAATAGCCTTGCTGGTGGATAGGTTAAATTGAAGAAGGAAGGAGGGATTTTCTGAACTTTAGAAAGGAAAAAATAAAAGAAATGTAAGTTTATGGAATAATAGGGTTTTGGAAGACAAGGCGTTGGGATGTAGGGTCACTATACCTTGGGCATGTGAAATAAACCAGGGATTTTTGGTGTGTTTACTTTGGTTAATATTAATATCATATTATTATGTGTTGATTTTGATTAATATTATTGGAGGATAAGTCTATCGATGGCTGCTAGCCATGGTGACTGAGGGGAGCCTCCACATTCAGAGGCACTAATCCTCTGAATCCCAGAGCCAGCAGGCAACATCAGGGGGAAGGCCTTGATCTCTATGCCCTGTGGTTGACCATCCAGGTTGTCCGTTGTGTGAGACAGGATGCTAGACTAGATGGACTATTGGTCGGATCCAGCAGGGCTCTTCTTATGTTGTTATGCCTGTGGTGAAAGGGGCGTTAATATGTTGGACAATGGCAAATCCCTTTGGTGATTCTTAAGGGAATCATGTTGAATGGTGGGTAAAGGGGTCCATTCATGAAGATGAAAGAATGAGAGCATTCATTGACCCCAAATGCTGGAATCAGTCATGTGATCAGTCCATTGAGAGTATTGGCCCTCAATTTCCATCAACTGCATTAGCCCCAGTCGGATCCTCAAACCAAGACTGATTCACTATGCAATATCCTTACATCATCCTATTAACCATGTGACTCTTGGTTGGTTGTGATCTCTTGAAAAATAGAAATAAGGGGGGAAGGGAAAACAGGAGATGGAAACCAACGGCAGCAAACAGCCACAAATAAGGAGGGGACACTTGGAATCTCATGGGCTACATGAAAGAATGAATTAATTTTGCCTCCCAAATAGAAACATTGGACATAACCTGAAATAATGCCCCTTTAGCACCTCCATCTTTGGTGTATTACCCCTGAAGAATGATGGGTTCCACATTCCAGAAAAACTCCATTAGCCAGTTTGGTGTAGTGGTTAAGAGTACGGACAATAATCTGGGAGAAATGAGTTTGATTCCCCACTCCCCCACGTGCAGCTGCTGGTGTGACCTTGGGTCAGTCATACGTTCTTTCAGAGCTGTTCTCTCAAGGGCAGTTCTCAGGAGAACTCTCTCAGTCCCACTTACCTCACAGGGCGTCTGTTGTGGGGATGGGAAGGGAAAAGAGATTGTAAGCTGCTCCAAGACTCCTCCAGGTAGTGAAGGGTGGGGTACACATCCAATCTCTCTTCTTCTTATGAACATAAGAGAATAAGATAAGCCAATGTTGGATCAGGCCAATGGCCCATCTAGTCCAACACTCTGTCACACAGTGGTCAAAAATACCAGGGGCCATCAGGAGGTCCAGCAGTGGGGCTGGGACACTAGAAGCTCTCCCACTGTTGCCCTCCCAGCACCAAGAATACAGAGCATCACTTGCCCCAGCCTGAGAGTTCCTATCTATACCTTGTGGTTAATAGCCACCGATGGACCTCTGCTCCAGATGCTTATCTAATTCCCTCTTGAAGCTGTCCATGCTTGTAGCCGCCACCACCTCCTGTAGCAGTGAATGCCATGTGTTAATCACTCTTTGGGTGAAGAAGGACTTCCTTTTATCCATTCTAACCCGACTGCTCTGCAATTTTATTGAGTGCCCACGAGTTCTTTTATTGTGAGAAAGGGAGAAAAGTACCTCTTTCTCAACCTGCTCTATCCCATGCATAATCTTATATACCTCAGGCATGTCACCCCTCAGCCGTCGTTTCTCCAAGCTAAAGAGCTTCTTCTTCTCTAAGGCCTGGACAAATTGACCACCCTTATCCAGCTTTGCAGCCCATTACAGTGTGAGTGCTTCCAGAGAGCAAAAAGGGCAGTCTGCTGTTGCTGTCAGCCTTTAAGTGAACTAGTGCATGCTTGGCAAAACTCATTATCCAGATCCCCAACATTTCTTCCAGAACCTAACTCAGGGTTCTAAGAAGGTGGGGCTCAACCAACAAGGTAAACAAGCATTAATTTAGACTGGAATATGGACCATAGTATCTTCAAAGCTGCCAACAGCAACCGGGAGAATGTCCTTTAACAAAAGTAAATAGTTTAATATCCATCAATATACATGTCATGATCATGGACAACCCACATGCATCAAGTCTCAAGATACGGGCTAAACTTCAGTGAAGCCAAATCAATCCCATCCATCCACATTTGTCAACACGTGCAGAAGTTCTTTCTCTGTGTAGTATTAATTGTCATATCAAACATCTACCAAGCTAATCCTTTTCAGCAGCTGTGAATTCTCTCCTGTCTTGAATTTCAGGTGGACCTCTATCCAAGATGATTGACTTACAGGAGATGCATAACTCAGATTACTATGAGCCATATTACTACAGTTACTTATATGGTTATAATCCTGCCTACTACAGAACGCGTGGTTATGGCTACCTTCCCAGCTATGGCACCGACAGCTATGAGCCCAACAGTTACAGCTATCTCTTCAGCTCTCCTTCCAGGTCTCAGGACAGTGTCTATGAGCCCCCTAAGCATAGCCTTCTCTCCAAGCGTGGCACAAGTCGCTACGGTCCGCAAGATTACAGCTATCGCACTGGTGCTAGCTGCTATGAGCCACGCGGCTACAGCTACATCTCCGGGCCTGGAACAGGCTACTACGGACCATGTGGTTATGGCTACCACTCCAGCCAAGACCCATGTGGATCCGATCCTATCCCTATAGGCCGGTCAGGGTATGCTTACCGTCGTCGTTACAGCTGCCGGCCAATTTGCGGTGATCCAAGCTGCTATGGCGCCAGAATATATTATCCTCCAAGTTACTGGATGCAACTAAATAGGTACTATGGGCCCTGTTAAACTTGAGCCATCTCCAAATTAGAAAGCTATCTGAGATAGCTGGATGCATTATGTTTTTTTTTTTCCATCTTCTTTCACAAAAATGCTCAACCCTCCACAATTCCAGGAGGTGCAAATGTGAGCACTGGGCATTTGAAACCCAGGAAAAATCATATCTAGGTATGGTTCTTTCATGGATCTCTCGTATTTCGGGTCTCTCAGAAACATTTAACTTCATTTCCTTCCCTGTCATTTTCCAAGTTAGACCACAAATGCTAACGTTTTCCTCATCACCTGAGTTACTTTTGTCACTTCATATCTGCATATTTTATTGGCCTCTGTCAGTTGCACTGATAGGTGTTGTTTCAGAAATTTATCATTGCCAATAAAAAGGGGGGGAAAGAAAAAGAAAATTCACATTGTATTCCAATACCTGTTGAATTTTTCCCTTTTGGATTGTTCAAATGTTAGTGCAGATCTGGCCGATAAATAAAAAATGTTGGTTCCTGCAGATCTGTTCCACCGATGTCCGCGCTTTCTCCCAACAAAAGGACCCTTCCCCTGATTCAAATAATGTTGTGCCCATGGAAGAGATGTTTTCATTGTGTCACTCATCTACTGTGTTCTCAGGCCTGACTTTTTAGAAGAAAAGGAGAGCCAGGTTGGAATAGTGGTTAAGTGTGGTGGACTCTAATCTGGAGAACCAAGCTTGCTTCCCCATTCCTCCAGCACATACAGCCAGCTGGGTTCCACATGCAGGCTCAGTTCTCTCAGAGCTGTTCTCTCCCGAGCAGTTCTCTCAGAGCTTTCTCAGCCCCACCTACCTCACAGGGTGTCTCTGAGAGCTGTTCTCTCCAGGGGTCATTTCGTAGAAAAAGAGCTAGGGGAACTCATTAGCATAACTCATTAGTATATGCCACACCCCCTGACATCAGGGGCCCGGCGGTGGACCTGCAAGGCCGACGGGAGTGTGAGGAAGCCCCGCCAAGGTCCTCCCTGGCCCCAGGCAGGCAGGGGTGGGGAGAGGCGGGGAGGAAGCAACTTACCCTCCCTCTTCTCCTGCCTCCTCCTGGCTGGATGAGGGCTGGAAGCGGGGCAGCTGGAAGCAGGGGGTGGGGCTTCATCATGCGCCCCGCCCCCCCCGCACCTCACCCGGGGGAACTGCGACCCCCCACGTTCCCCCCCGAAATGACCTCTGGTTCTCTCACGAGCAGTTCTCTCAGAGCTCTCTCAGCCCCACCTACCCCACAGGGTGTCTGTTGTGGGGAGAGGAAGGGAAGGAGATTGTAAGTCGCTCTGAGACTCCGAATGAAGGGTAGGGGTATACATCCAACTCCTTCTCCTTCTTCTCCTTCTTCTTCTCCTTCTTCTCCTTCTTCCTCTCCTTCTTCTCCTTCCCCTGCAAAAAACCAATGAAGTGAAAAGGAACCAGTTACTATATATGATGGTCTAATGGCAGTGTTACATCAGGACCCTTCAATGGGACTCCAGAGACAATAAGTGGACTAAAGAAGAGCCACTAGGATGAAGCAGCCTTACATAGCTAGACCAGGGATAATCAGCTGGTCACCAGGTACTAACCTTTTGAGAGATGGGGCCAGGTCATCTGGTGAGGAAGGTGGTGATTTCCAACTCCAGGTTGGTCAGGGTGGAGGTCTCAGCTTGACCATATGAAGGTGTCGTGGGAGGAGTGTGGGAGGGGGCCCTGGAGGTAGGAGGAAGGAGACGGCAGGCTTGACTTTTGGAAGGAAAAGAGGAGAGTGGAGCAGAAGTAGATGGAGGGGTAGGAGAAAATGAGGGGAAGGAACAGGCAGAAAGAGAAACAGGGCAGGACAGAAGTGGACAGGGAGGAGGGCAAGTTGAAGAGAAGAGGCAGGAGAAGTTGAGAAGTTATCTGCCAGTTATAAGTTCCTACCAAACCAGGTACACAAAGGACGGAGCCCTGGGTGACATCAGCCGTGGGGCCCCCACCCCCTTTCTGGACACCATAAATCCCTGAAAGAGGAATAAAACCAGAGGCAGGACTATAATATTGTATCTGCTTATTGGTGCACCTGAGGTATGACGTGTCCTCCCACTGAAGGACTGTCATATAATAGTTTTGAAATATCAGGAGTGAAAATCAGAATTAAAATATCAGGAGTGAAAATCAGAATTGAATGAAGACCACAGTACATCGATCCCCAGCCTTTCAGATCTATGAGGTAATATTTTTAAAGGATAGAATGAATTCATAAGAAGAGCATAGAACTATAACAATCTCGCTGGTTCACGTCAGACGCCTAGCCAGATTTTTTTTCAGAATGCTCACAAGAAAAAGTGTTCTTTAGATGCCTTTGAGCATAAAGTTCCCATTTGTAGCTTTGGTGGCCACTAGAAGGTCACAGATCTACCATACTCATTACCTGCCTGGATCGATCCAGGAGTCCACCATGGCTGGACAGAAGCTTTTGAATGAAGCTGTGAGAGACAGTGTGATGTAGTAGTTAAAATGTAGTAGTTAAAACCATCTTCAAGTACTTGAAGGGCTGTCCAATAGAGGAGGGTGTGGAGTTGTATTCTGTTGCCCCAGAAGGTCGGACCAGAACCAATGGGTTGAAATTAAATCAGAAGAGTTTTCGGCTAAACATTAGGAAGAACTTCCTGACCGTTAGAGTGGTTCCTCAATGGAACAGGCTTCCTCGGGACGTGGTGGGCTCTCCTTCTTTGGAGGTTTGCAAACAGAGGCTAGATGGCCATCTGGCAGCAATGTGGACTCTGTGAACATAGGCAGATCACGAGAAAGAGGGCAGGGAGGGTTGCCTCAGTGCTTAGTTCTTGTGGCCCTTTCTTACATGCCCAGAAAATACTGTATGCCACTTTGAGGTCAGGAACCAATTTTTCTCCAGGCCAGTTTGGCCGGGGATCCTGGAGGTTTTTGTCATCCTGTGGGTGTGGAACAGCAGTCACTGGGGGTGTAGGGGAGGGGAGGTATTTGTGAATTTCCTGCATTGTGCAGGGGGTTGGACTAAATGACCCAGGAGGTACCTTCCACCTCTATGATTCTATGGCTCTATGATTCTCTACTAGGATTTGGGATATCCAAGTTCATATCCCTGTTCAGCCAAATAGCTGCTTCAGTTACTTTAGGCCAGTCCTTTCCTTGCAGTCTAACCTGCTTCACAGGACAGTTGGGAGAATGAAATGGGTAGGAGAGAGCTACCCTGAGGTTCCTTGGAGGAACCACCCATGGTTTGAAGCAGAGAGCCTTGAACACCTGCTGGTTTGACTCATTTCTGCTCATGGGTCCTATGTTGGGACCTGAAGCAGTTCCATCGTTAATGAGCAGCTTGGACCTGTCTACTTAATGCTGGGAAACCTCCCAGCCCTTACTCGACTGGCAGCTCTAGAGCGCTGCTGGTCAATTTCAAATTCCCGCAACTGTCTCCTTTGAGATGTTCAACCTGTTCGGTAGGAAAAAAAGAGAAGAGTGTTAATTATTAAGAAACTTTAAAAGCAAGACTAGAACCAATTACTTCATGAGGCCTGATGGATATGTTCCCTACCCCATCCGGGATTCAAATAATTAGCTGAATTTGAATTCCCATCCTTCCTTTATATGCTGACCGTACCGAAATTAAGATGGTCATGTATTTTTTGCACGCTGTAATGTGCTACTTGGAGCACTGATGAAGGGGAGTTTTGCTGGGAACCCTTCAGAACAATGTGGTTGACTCATGAGCAGGTCTTTTTTTGTAGAAAAAGCCCAGCAGGAACTCATTAGCATAGCAGGCCACACCCAACATCAGAAACTTATTAGCCTATTAGGCCACACCCTTGACAGCACAGCTAATTAGCATATTAGGCCACACCCCCATGTTGCCAGAGGTGTGGTCATCCAGCCACACCCACCTTTTGCTTCTTAGTCTGTTTACTTTGCTGTCAAAACCCTGGGCTTTTTTTGTAGCAGGAACTTCTTTGCATGTTAGGCCAATCCTAATGAGTTTCTGCTGTTAGGTGTGGCCTTTTATGCTAATGAGTTCCTGCTGGGCGTGGCCAGCTCAGGAGCCAGCCGGAACTCCGTTCCTGTGCGTTCCTGCCCAAAAATAGCCCTGCTCATGAGTGTGTGCTTTCTCTGATTGTTCCGAATGCACTGTTGCCACGGAGAAATTTCTTGTGAAATGGCTACCAAAATATCCAGAGAACAGTCGTGAGAGTCTGACCCACAGATCAAGCAGTCAACAAGACTTGCAAAGAAAAATGCTTTCTGTATATTATGGTCAACAAGCACTACAACATAATAAACAAATTCCTTCAAATCATAGGAAAACCCTAGTGTAAAAATACATCATCAACGTTGTCTCCGGATTATATAACGTTTCAAAATTGGATCTTCCACAAGAAATATTAGAGTTGTACAAATGCTCTCTTGCTCATAAAGTGCTTTACAAAAAATCAGGAAAGATAATACATTCAGATAGGATGCTGATCTCAATAGGTATTCAGGCTCAAATATGCTGCTAAGCTTCCCAGGGGTGAGACAACATAGATGATGTATTTTTACACTAGGATTTTCTTATGGTTTGAAGGGATTTGTTTATTGTGTTGTAGTGCTTGTTGACCTTAATACACAGAAAGCATTTTCTTTGCAAGTCTTGTTGACTGCTTGTTTTGTGGGTCAGACTCCCACAGCTGTTTTCTTTTCATTAGTTCTCTGATTAGGACAAGATTGCCCACATCTGACTTGTACCGAAATATTCAGCCACTTCTGATAACCCAAATAAATTAAGATCATTTTTGCTTTTGTAAAGTTTGTTCATTTGGTGTGGCTAAAGTCTTCTTTCCCTTTTGGAATGTTTAGATGTTTTCCTTGGTGTAGAGCGTATGGACCGTTAAATCTGAATAAAGGTAAAGCTTGGGCCTTTTTAGCGAGTCACTTGCCAAATATTAAGGCAAACAATATTCGGGATCACATTGGACGACACAAAGTACAACAATAGAAGATAAACCTCACAGTGTACAAATTCAAATAACACAATTTTCTCTGCTTCTGATAATCTCTACAAAATTTGTGTTTATCAGTATTGTATAAATCTTACAAAATATATTATCTATTACAAAATAAGGTCTCTTAATATATCACTAAATCAATGCACACACCATCAGTACAAAACTGAATTCAATTCAAATAAGTGTTTTCCACCATATCATGAATCTTTGTTTATGTCCAGTAAATCTTGTTTCCAGTCATATCATATGTACCATTTCTTGATTAAAGCATATCACAGAACACCAAGAGTTCATCTGTGTTATTTCTTCCACGATTCTACTGATGGCCTGTTTTCCATCAATTTTCAGATACATTATTTTTCAAGAATTATAGGCTGGTTGATTTTCTTGTTGTGCAAGAGTATACTTTTCCCCCCTCACTAGTAGCAACTTCCTTTGTTGCTTAAAGCAACTTCTGATATGCTGGGTTGTATAACGTTTCTCTCTCAGTACCTCAATGGCTATCATGATGCTTCTTATCAGAACATAGTTTACTCATAGTTTACTCATTGCTCGAACTCTCTTGAATCTCCATTGGAAATGTGTTTTTGCACATTCATGATTCTGCACTGCCTTATGGGAGTTGTAGTCCTTCTCCAAGCATTTTGGTACCTGACCCCCAAATCCATGAGAGGGGAGGAAGCCAATATATCCTTCTGCGCAGGCACAAAAGCTGCCCCAAATAGAAGAAATGAAACTCTACCACAACAGTTAGTGTGCAGTCACAATTTTGTTGCTTGAGTTGGACAGTAGCAAGAGAAAGCGAACGATTGTGAATTTTGAAACAGTATGTTTGTTTTCCGAATAAGTTCACCACACATTTTGAGGTACCTCTTGGAAAAATGACTCTTTTACCACAGAGAATGAAGGACTTACTCAGTCTCAAGATGCTAGATTTATTCAGTCAGCCCCAATCTCAAGATGCTAGACCACAATGAGGAGATGACTTCATCCAGCAACAAATAGGGTTTACTCTCTGATGCCACCAGCAGGCCACAAATACTATTGCTGTCTGACAACCTGCGGAGAAATCTATTCAAATTCAGAATTCCTCCTTAATTCAAACCACAAGACGTTTTGAGGGAAATTCTTGAAATCTTACTTGTTAGAGGGATTCTCATCTAGGCAGGCATTACCTGCTTCTAGAAGAAGAAGAAGAAGAAGAAGAAAAAGAAGAAGCAGAAGACGAAGAGGAGGAGGAGGAGGAGATTGGATTTATACCCTTCACTCAGAGTTCCAGAGTGGCTTACAAACTCCTTTCCCTTTCCCTCCCCCAGCAAACACCCTGTGAGAGAGGTGGGGCTGAGAGAGCTATGAGAACTGTCCTTGAGAGAACAGCTCTGAGAGAACTGTGGCTTGCCGAAGGTCATCCAGCAGCTGCAAGTTGAGGAGTGGGGAATCAAACCCAGTCCATCCAGATTAGAGTCCATGCACTTAACTACTACACCAAACTACACACTTTAACAAGGTTTTTTTTGGGGGGGTGGGGGTCATGGTTCAAGACACCAAATAACTCCAATTTTGGGGGGAAAGATGTGTGTGTGTGTGTGTGTGTGTGTGTGTGTGAGAGAGAGAGAGAGAGAGAGAGAGAGAGAGAGAGAGAGAGAGAGAGAATATACCAAGGCTATACAGTTTAAACACTAAGGACTACAGCACCTAATCACAGAGGAAATTCAATGTGTTCAAATGCAGGGGTCGTTTCGTAGAAAAAAAGCTAGGGGAACTCATTAGCATAACTCATTAACATATGCCACACACCCTGACATGTGTCATAAGGACACACCCCCTGACATCACCGGAAGTGTGTCATAAGGCCACACACCCCACCCCCAACAATCCCGGACGCCCCCGCCCGCCCTGCAGCTCCACTGCCGAGCCCCATGAGGGGCCTGGCAGTGGACCTGCAAGGCCGGCGGGAGTGCAAGGAAGCCCCGCGAAGGCCCTCCCTGGCCCCAGGCAGGCAGGGATGGGGAGAGGCAGGGAGGAAGCAACTTACCCTCCCTCTTCTCCTGCCTCCTCCTGGCTGAATGAGGGCCGGAAGCGGGCGGCCGGAAGCGGGGGGCGGGGCTTCGTCATGTGTCCCGCCCCCCGTACCTCACCCAGAGGAATGCGATCCCCCGTGTTCCCCCCCCCCGAAATGACCTCTGTTCAAATGTCTTCCTAACCCTAACACTTCCCTATGTGTAAACTTATCTCCATGACGTTAAAGAGATAGGCAAAAATAACATAATGGTTCTAGGGTTGTTTTTCAGACTCTGACGATGTCAAATGACCACCTTCTCCATGGGGCTGTTCGTCAGTCTTCAGCTCATGTGCCACACAACGTTCCCTCTAATTCTTTTTCCCTACTGAGTGGAGCAGTTCACATCCTGAGCAGAAAATAACTGCTGTGATCTCAAATTGGCCAATGGGCAGTGCAAGACCCCGTGGAGCTCCGGATGGTTGCTTCCTGTGTTAAGGAGCAGCCACTCATGTGCACAGGTTAGAGCAGGGGTGTCGAACTCATTTGTTATGAGGGCCAGATCTGACATAAATGAGACCTTGTTGGGCTGGGCCATGTGTGTCACAAAATGTGATGCCAGGTAGCAGAGATATAAACTTTATAAAGGACACAAACACAAAGGGTTTTCTTTTCTTAGAATAAAAACATGCTTAAAACATTAGCACTCCTGCAATATTTTGTTTATTCAACAGTGTCTGACAACTGACACCTCTTGCTATGAATTATTGCATCAAAATGTCTGTGCTGTCGCAATCTTAAGTATGATGTTCAGGAGCGTATCTGTAAACTGCAAACCTATGATGATGCAGCAGCAGTAGAACTGGAAGAAGAAGCAGAAGACATCCAGTTCCAGTGCGGGCCTGATAGAAGCCCTACGGGAGTCTGATCCGGCCCCTGGGCCACATGTTTGACACCCCTGTGTTAGAGGGAATGCTGTGAGTTTCCAGGAATTCTCAGCCATGTTACTATGTCTCAAACATTCCTGGTTTCTACCTTGAAGAGTTGCTTCTCTGAGAACTACTGTTTCTGCCCACACTTCCCCAAAACACCTCCCAGTGGAGATTTACCAAAATGGGAAGAGTGAATACCTTTTGGAGAACTTTCACACATGCTAAATAATGTAGATTCAATCTACTTCAGTGACCATTTTCAAGTGGATTTTGCCATTTCACGATAGTGAAGAGCCAGTTTGGTGTAGTGGTTAAGTGCGTGGACTCTAATCTGGAAGAACCAGATTTGATTCCCCACTCCTCCACTTGCACCTGCTGGATGACCTTGGGCAAGCCGTAGCTCTGATAAGAGCTGTTCTTGGAAAAGAACAGTTTCTGTCAAGAGCTCTCTCAGCCCCACCTCCCTCACAGGGTGTCTGTTGTGGGGAGGGGAAGGGAAATGAGTTTGTAAGCCGCTCTGAGACTCCCTTGGGTAGTGAAGGGTGGGGTATAAATCCAATCTCTCTTCTCTCTCTCTCAGTTGCAAAGTGCATCGACAGTGCATTATTTAGCGTGTGTGAAAGCACCTGTGATCACATATTCCCTATATGCACACTGCACAGGCCAGTGTACTATTAATCCATTGTCATCTTAGATGGCATTCATTACCCTAACAACTTGACAGCCAACAAATCCTGCACCTTGGAATTGAATGAATGGAGTGAAGCAAAAGGTAGTTCAAACCTTTGTAGAAGAAGAAGAAGAAAAGGAGGAGGAGATTGGATTTATACCCCGCCCTTCACTACCCAAAGGAGTCTCAGAGCAGTTTACAAACTTCTTTCCCTTCCCCTCCCCACAACAGACACCCTGTGAGGCAGGTGGGGCTGAGAGAGCTCTGACAGAATCTGCTTTTTCAAGGACAGCTCTTGTCAGAACTGTGGCTTGCCCAAGGTCATCCAGCAGGTGCAAGTGGAGGAGTGGGGAATCAAACCTGGTTCTTCCAGATTAGAGTCCACGCACTTAACCACTACACCAAACACAGCATTCACAGAGCAAAGTAGAAAATACTTCCACAGTTACTTGGGTAAAGTGTTATTTCTCTAGCAATGTGGGTGTTGGAGTAACTGCCTCTGTGGGCACATACCCGCCCAATGCTGTGTGACCTGCATTGGGTGCCTATTGAATATCGGATCCATTCCAAGGTGTTGACGCTTACCTTTAAAGCCCTATATAGCCAGGGGACTGCATATCTTTGAGACCGCCTCTCTCCATATGAGCCCCATAGAACATTGTGTTCTGTGGACCAGCACCTCCAGGTAGTCCCTGGACCTAGGGATGTCCAACTTGCCTCAACTAGAGACAGGGCCTTTTCAGGCCTGGCCCCTGCCTGGTGGAATGAGCTACCTTATGAGATCAGGGCTGTGCAGGACCTCCGCGTGTGGGGAGGGTGGGGTATAAATGAAATAAAATAAATAAATAAAATAAAACAAATATTACAATTCCGCAGGTCCTGAATGATTGAGCTCTTTTTTCCGGGCCTTTAGTTGATATGAGGAGATATGCAGGGACTTCCAGTGAAAAACAAAAACAGTCATTCACTGAACACCAGAGTTCAAACGGCATTTCTTTGCCAAGCCGTTCTTAAAGGTATTCACTCCCAATTCGGCCGTCTGACTTCTTTCACTATGAACAAAATACCAACACACAGTTCTTCCTAATCAATATATTTTGCAGTCCAAAGTACAGTAAAGTCAGTTGAAGATGTTCCGGATATACAGAATTTTCAAAAATCCTTGTTCAAGTCTGTACTTCTCATGAAGCCACGCCTACAGATTTAATTTCCAGTGTCGAAGCTCCTGATTCTGGCACAGTGCCAATCGAAGAAGAAGAAGAAGAAGAAGAAGAAGAAGAGGAGGAGGAGGAGGAGGAGGAGATTGGATTTATACCCCGCCCTTCACTACCCATAGGTGTCTCAGAGCGGCTTACAAACTCCTTTCCCTTCCCCTCCCCACAACAGACACCCTGTGAGGTAGGTGGGGGCTGAGAGCTCTGACAGAAACTGCTCTTTTTCAAGAACAGTTCTTATCAAAACTACGGCTTGCCCAAGGTCATCCAGCCAGGTGCAAGTGGAGGAGTGGGGAATCAAACCCGGTTCTCCCAGATTAGAGTCCGCGCACTTAACCACTACACCAATGAAGCATTTAAGATTTTTTAAAAGTCTGTATATCTGGCACATCTTTGACTGACTTTACTGTACTTTGGACTGCAAAATATATTGATTAGCAAGAACTGTGTGTTGGTATTTTGTTCAGAGTGAAAGAAGTCAGACGGCCGAATTGGGAGTGAATCCCTTTAAGAACGGCTTGGCAGAGAAATGGCGTTTGATCTCTGGCTTTTTAAGTGAATGACTGGGCCTTCAGCTGAGGCAGCGGGCATCCACTTTAATTTGGCCTCCCCCTCCAATGACTGTATATCCTGGAAGCCATATTGTGACCACACTATCATCTGTTGAGGTGTCTTGTTGTCTTCAATGCTGGCAATTTTATCGATTTAATGGTGATGACTTTAATTAATTGCAGACCTACATGTCGGTACCCGTCCTGAGCCTGCAATGTGGGAGGGCAGGATATAAGTCTAATAAAATAAAACAAATCTCTTACAGGAACGGTCTTTCATCAACGCACAATGCCTCGATGTTTCAGTGATTCAACCTACATAACCATGTGCGACCCACCCTATTTCTGCCAAAAGTTCACCTAGGTTAGGGTTTCCAACTCCAGCCTGGAAAATTCATGGAGATTGAGTGCAGAGTATGAAGAGGGTGGAGTTTTTGGGGGGATAAGAACATAATATAAGAGAAGCCAATGTTGGATCAGACCAATGGCTCGTCCACTGTCTTTGCCAGTTTGGACCCCATCAACGTGGATTTATAGTTAGGATTTTTGGCTCCAATGTACATCACTCCAATGTACATCACTTTGCACTTGGCCACATTGAACCCCATTTGCCACGCTGACACCCACTCGCCCATCCTCGACAGATCCCTTTGGAGTGCCTCACAATCATCCCTGGTTTTCACCGGCCTGAACAATTTCATGTCATCCGCAAATTTAGCCACTTCACTGCTTACTCCCAACTCCAAATCATTAATAAACATGTTAAAAAGCATAGGACCCAGTACTGATCCCTGCAGTACCCCACTGCTTACCGCCCTCCACTGAGAAAATTTCCCATTTATACTCACTCTCGGTTTCCTATTAATTAGCCAGTTTGTGATCCACAAGAGGACTTGTCCTTTTATCCTGTGACTATTGAGCTTACTTAGGAGCCTTTGATGAGGAACTTTATCAAAAGCTTTCTGGAAGTCAAGGTAAACAACATCTCATACAGCTCAATATATCATACAGCTCAACAGGGATGTGATGCTAAAAGTTTCATGCTCTGAAGCTGCCATTTTCTCCAACTGATCAGTTGTAATTCTCGGAGAACTCCGGCCCCTACCTGGCAGTTGGCAAACCTATCACATTTTTTTTATCATTTCCTTTTTTCAAGCTCTAGGGGCAATATTCATAATATTGTGTATATGTATTGTTAAATTATAGCAAAGTTGCACAGTTAAGGAAGTGTGGAATCACATATGGTCAAACACTCTTCAATCCAGCGCAGTGGAACAAGTAAAGAACTTATTTTATTATATTATTCATTTTTTAAAAAATGATTGAAGCTTATTCAAATTCTCATGAATTTTCCAGCAGCAGAAGAAACTGAAACCTAATCTGAGGAATGCCATTCCCTGTTACAAATGGCTAGTTAATCCAGCCACATGTGTTTGGAAAAATGAGCCATGGGTATATTCCTGGCTTGCTCATACAGGAGAGTTCTGTAGAAGCATCTTGCCTGTTGTAAGGCCACGAGGAGAGAGAGCAAAGGCACAGAAGGAGAAGAAGGACTCACAGAGAATCTTCTAATTTAGACACAACATGGTATCACACATATACATGGCCCAGGTCTAGTGCAAAGGGAAATGTAGCACCCCCTAGTGTTCAAGCATGCGGAGTCACCTTTACTCAAACACAGAGCTCTTCCATCCTCCGCTTTGCTCTTTCTCAATTACCCTGAAGTTAGATTGAAACAGTGACTAGCACAAAGCCACTCTGAGTCTTATGGCTGAATGGGAATTAGAATGTGGTTTCAATGCAATTAGTCTGACTCTCTCATTTGACATAGACTTGGTACTCTAATGTCTGGCGCACACCCCACACAAGATACAGATGAACAGTCTTAAGATCACAGTCTATTTAAGTATTTTTTTTTATCTTCCCTTCCTTTTTTAAACCCCTTCTTGGACTCACACCTTAGTGTGGTGAGGGTGTGGGTATCTGTGTGTGTCAGCAAAGCTGAAAGTAATACTTTAAGGATTTTGGACTCCGTCTTTTGACAGACGTGAAAGCTGCCCTGAGAGCAGTTGGGAGAAACAAATCATCAGGAGTAGATTTATTTTTTATTTATTTACTTGGGATTTATATCCCGCCCTACCCAAGCGGCCCAGGGCGGCGGGCAGATGGGATATCAATACAGCAATTTCAAGCCCTGGAAATGGAGTCCTTGTAAATAATAACAAGAATATGCCAACAAATAGAGAAAAACAAAACAATGTCCCACAGACTGGAATCCTGTGAACTAGTTTCCAGTTCTGGAAAAAGGAAACATCAAAGACTGCAGCAACTGTTGAGCCATTGCATCATTTTCTTTTTTTTTACAACTCCCCTCTTCAAACCAATTAAAGACTTCTGGACAAATTGAAAGCTTGCTGTCATGATCTGGGCTGTGCCACCAAAGGCCTACTAGGCCCAGGGAGCCTAGCTAGTAGTAGGTGAGGCTGGGCCTACAACTCCCAGAAGCCCCTGAGAGGTTTTGGAGCCAAAATTGACCAATAGGGAAGAAGAGGGCTGGGGAACAAAAGGGCTGGTGCCAGAGCAGAAGCTGTTCTTTTCCCCAGAGGGCAGAGCCAGAAGGAAGGCTGCTGCAGGGAAGAAACCCTCATCCTGAGGGAGGGGTGAGTAGTCTAAGGACAGTATATATTTAGATGCGTAAGGGCATTTGATTTCTTTTCTTTTCACACACTTACTGTTATTATTCTGCACCTTGTTGTTCGATCTCCTATAAAATAAACCTTTTCCTTGTTTCACTCTGCCTGGTCCTCATGCCTGTTATTCGACCAAAAGGGAGGTTTGAAGGTCTTGGGAGGGTGCTCTGGGCCTTCTCAAGGGAACCTAAATCCAGAGTGGTGGCAGCGTCAGGTGACACCCCACATGAGCCGTGACACTTGCATACTGTTTTCTGTCAGTACTATCGATTGCACTAAAATTTGTTAACTCATAAATCAGAAGTTTATTAAAACGGTCTTAGACCAGCACAAATCACAAACACCTGAAGCTCGTAATCATGAGAACAATACAGTGGACAAACAGCAATTAGCTAATCAAATAATATGATCAGATAATACAAAGTTACCGTTATTAAAAATGGTTAACATTGTTAACATTCATCTAAAATACTAAAACTTTCTAGCGGATTTTACAAGCAGCTGTGAGAAATTTTGTATTAAGAGTTTTAACCTGTGGATTGTCACCCATAAGTAACATTTTAACAGACTCCGAATCCAGGTGAGCAGGATATCTTCAAAGTAAAGGAAGAATAAACTTAGAACAAATTTCTTGATATAAATGGCAATAGAGGAAAACATGTTCTATTGTTTCAACCTCTCCTGTGCCACAGAGACAGGACCTCTCTGTCATAGACTCCTTCGTGAGAGCCAGTTTGGCGTAGTGGTTAAGTGCACGGACTCTAATCTGGGAGAACCAGGTTTGATTCCCCAGTCCTCCACTTGCACCTGGCTGGATGACCTTGGGCAAGCCATAGTTCTGACAAGAGCTGTTCTCTCAAGGACAGTTCTGTCAGAGCTCTCTCAGCCCCACCTACCTTGCAGGGTGCTTGTTGTGGGGAGGGGAAGAGAACGGAGTTTGTAAGCTGCTTTGGGACTCTGAGTGAAGGGCGGGGTATAAATCCCAGGGGTCAGTTCCTGCAGGAGTGCACAGGAACGGAGCTCTGGCAGTAAAGAGCCCAGGGGGTGGGCACACGCAACAAGCCTCACCCCCTGCTCCCAGCAGCCCTCAGTAAGAGCAAGAAGCAGCCAGGTAAGTTGCAGAGCCCCTCCCTGCCCCCCAGGTCCAAAACAGTCCAGTGGCACCTTTAAGACCAAGTTTTATTCAGGTACAAGCTCTCCCTCCTCTGCGAGGACAGATCTGCATCTCTCCCCCCCCCCCCACAATAGCTGGCAATCCAAAACAGTCCAGTGGTGCCTGGGCGGTGGGTGTTGCCTTCTGAAACACTTCCGGTGATTTCAGGGGGTGTGGCGTATGCAAATAAGTTATGCTAATGAGTTATGCTAATGAGCTCCTGCACCGCTTTTTCTAAGAAATGACACCTGATAAATCCAATCTCCTCCTCCTCCTTGTTTCATCCCTCCAGCACTGCAGAGGGAAGTGCTCACCATCTGGCAAGAGAAAATGCCCTCTGTTGGCCCAGAATCTCCAGTTCGGAGAGATGGGCAGCTAGAAGTTCACTTCTCAGCCTTATGGCTAAGATCAAGCGTAGTATCTAAAAGTATAGTTGTTAGACTTTGCCCTTGGGTTAACATGGTGACTCGCAATAACTTCTGTCTTTGTTTAGGGAATGTAAAACCTGTATCCCCAGACTTGGGTTTCTAACCTCCAAGTGGTAGCTGAAGATCTCCTGGGATTACAAGGCAACAGAGATGAGCTCACTTAGAGAAAATGGCTGCTTTGGAAGGTGGACTCTATGGTATTATACCCCATTGAAGTCCCTCCCCTCCCCAAATCCTGCCCTCCAGGTATTTCCCAACATGGCACCGGCAACACTTCTTCAGACACCTGCTTTCCTTGCAGTTTTGTATTTGGGCTCTGTCGTATTCCAAAACCGACCATTGATTCTTAGTATTGTGTTTTAAGACAGGCAGTAGCTCTGTAATGAGAAAAAAAGTCTTCCTCCAAATATCTGAGAGGTGTTAAATGGGAGATGCCAGGAAATATATCTGGGAACTTCTATATAAGATATGTGTTTTGCAGGAGGAGGAGGAGGAGGAGGAAACTTCTATATGAGATATATGTTTTGCAGAAGAAGAAGAGGAGGAGGAGGAGGGAACTTCTATATGAGATATGTGTTTTGCTGAAGAAGAAGAAGAGGAGGAGGAGGAAGAGGAGGGAACTTCTATATGAGATATGTGTTTTGCCAAAGAAGAGGAGGAGGAGGAAGAAGGAACTTCTATATGAGATATGTGTTTTGCCAAAGAAGAAGAAGAGGAGGAGGAAGGAACTTCTATATGAGATATATGTTTTGCCAAAGAGGAGGAGGAGGAGGAGGAGGAGGAAGGAAGGAAGGAAGGAACTTCTATATGAGATATGTGTTTTGCCAAAGAAGAAGGAGGAGGAGGAGGAGGAGGAGGAGATTGGATTTATATCCCGCCCTTCACTACCCAAAGGAGTCTCAGAGCAGCTTACAATCTCCTTTCCCTCCCGCTCCCCACAACAGACACCCTATGAGGTAGGTGGGGCTGAGAGAGCTCTGACAGAAACTGCTCTTTTTCAAAGACAGCTCTTATCAGAACTACGGCTCGCCCAAGGTCATCCAGCAGGTGCAAGTGGAGGAGTGGGGAATCAAACCTGGCTCTCCCAGATTAGAGTCCGCGCACTTAACCACTACACCAAACACTACATTACACCAAAGAACAACTCTCTCCCCCCCCCCTCTCTCACACACACTATGTATAGAGTCCCCAGTTTAGTTTAAGAATGGGTAGAAATTTTATTGTCAGGATTGAAACAGAATAATGCTGGTTTATTACCTTCCCTGTTAGCTCCCCAAGGTGGAGCTGTGTTAGCCCATTAAGGCAAAAAATAAACAAAGAGTTTCAAGGCATCAGAGAGATTTGCACCTTTTATTGTAGTATCAGTTTTCATGGGCTTCAGGCACACAGGCAAAAAGTTAATGCATCTGGCTAAGTCCTCAAAACTACACAAGGGTTATACTACAATTATTTTTGTTAATCTGAAGAGGTGCCACAAGATCTATCATTTGCTGAAATCAAAGCTTAGTAATGCAGCAAGCAAGATTGAAGCTGAAAGGCCAAAGGCACAGTGGAAGGGCACCCCATAATGATTTATGTGTACATTTCTGCCCTACTGGAGATTGTTGTGTCTGAGATGAACAAAGGAGGCGATTTGTTAATTTTAGGCCGAGTTCAGACTGGCAGTTTGGCCCGGCAGCCAAACATTTCAGGAGCGTTTCAGTAGCGGATCAAAGGGGCGGGTTCACACAGGCACATCTGTCAGGCGTCCCCCAGCCGTACTCAAGCCGTCTTGTGCCGCTTCCATCCCGAGTTTAAAAAGTACCAAGTGAAAGTAGCAAACTGTGTGTAGAGCGGGTTGATTCCGGTTCCCTGAGTGTGAACGCAAGCGCTGCTAAGGCGGCAACAACCCGCAGTCATTGATAAGAGGCGCTGGCTGTTTCCACGCCAGGCGCCCATGTGCCCATGCGCATAGGTGCATGCAGCGGAGCGCAGAAACAGCCGCTAACAGCCCGCCAGGGGTGGGCCAACAGTGTGAACACTCCCTTGCGCTTCCTCCACGGTATCCTCCCACTTCATTTGCTGCAGTGTGAACGGGAATACCACGACCAAGCTGTTTGGGGTCTGTTCCGGGTCTTCTTTGCCACAACTCCCTAGCGCTTCAAATTGCCAGTCTGAATTTGACCTCAGAGAAGGAGCTAGATGGAATCACAGTCTAACTCAATGTAAACCAGGTTCATATAAAAGTGAGTCTGCAGCTTGGTGGCTGAACCCCTGGGTTGCATTCAGAAAACCCTCACTACAGAACCTAGTATTTCAAGGTTAAGAATCTTCGGGAATGGGGAAGACCTATCATTGAGAGAACATTGAGAACTGTTTTCAGTCACAACAGTAAGCTAGTTGGACCAGTGGCCCAAGCTTGATATAAGGCATACCATAACATAAGAAAATAAGAAGAGCCCGTCTGTATCACACACGAACATGAGAACAAGTCATGTTGGATCAGGCCAGTGGCCTGTCCAGTCCAACACTCTCTGTTACACTGTGGCAAAAACCCAGGGGCCATTAGGATGTCCACCAGCCGGCCAGAACTTCAGAAGCCCTCACACTTTTGCCCCCCCTCCAAGCACCAAGAACACAGAGCATCACTGCCCCACTCAGAATGTTCCATCTATCAAATGATTGGTCCATCTAGTTCAGCATCTTGTTTCATACAGTGGCCGACCAGTTGCATTGGAGGGTGAACAACGTGGCATGGAGGCCAAGGCCTTCCCCCAATGTTGTGTCCTGGCACTGGTGTTCAGAGGTTTATTGCTTCTGATTGTGCAGATTCCCTTTAGTTACCATGGATGGGAGCCACTGATAACATCTGTCTTCCATTAATCCGTCTAATCTCCATTTGAAGCTTTCTATGGCTGTGACAGGATTTCACTATGATAGTGAAATCCACTTTTTTTAATCACTCTTTTTTGTAAAGCAGGATTTCCTTTGGTCATCCTGAACCTACTACCCATCTGCTTCACTGTGTAGTATGAATGGGAATATAAAGATTTATATATATATATAAAATA